>NC_056748.1:1019657308-1019914808 GCF_019279795.1 Protopterus annectens | reverse complement strand
ATGTCATAAAACATATTTTTCAACTCATCAATTTCTCCTAAAAATAAATCAGTATCTGAAACCATTCTGGCCAACCTAATTGCCTGTTCCTTTACCAAATTAATCTTCCAGCAATAATAGGGGTCCGAACTTGAAAAGTTTAAATAGGTGTTACTATTCATGGGTTTCCTGTGTGTGCTGCACTTAAAACCATTATCAGCTTTAAAAATAATGTTACTCGGATAATTAATTTGATTTACTTGGTACAAAAATGTCAATCTTAAAAATTCTGTGGTGGTGTCCTGATAGTCTATGAAGTTTTTAATACTTCCCTCTAGCCTTGTCCATGGAATAAAAATATGGGTCGATATTAGATCTTCGAACGCTTAGGTTGTTGAATGCCGAAATGTTGACACTTAATCGTTGAAATCTAATAAATGCGACAGGCCAGTTATGCACATTTTTTCCCAGGGAAAAAATTTGCATGGCCAGCACAAAAAACAAACACTAAAACCCTCATCAAGTGGGGGGGCTTTGCCCCCCACACCACCCAATGTGGCGGGCTGTGCCCCCCACACCCCCTAACTAAATATACCAACTCTGAGAACAGTCTATATCACAGAAAATGGTAAATCTCCGATGATGGCCAAGCAAATTTTTTTACCAGGGAAAACATTTGCATAATTGGTCTGTCATATTTATTAGACTTTGATGTTTAGCTGTCAACATTTTGGCATTCGACAACCTAAGCGTTCGAAGATCTAATAGAGACCCTAAAAATATCATCGAGTTAATGTAACTATATCTTACAAAATGTTAAAAAATTCACATTTGAAATACATATAAATGCACCCATGCAAATAGAACAAGATTTGTATATATTGGAGTACATGCAGAATGCAGGGTAGAAAAATATTGTATCAGAGACCTCTCCTATTCTGTACATTTCAGATGACAGAACCCATAATTCATCATAATAATTTAAATTGAGTTAAGATTTAGTCCACGAGCATTTGCTGAGGAGGGAATCAAGGTGCACACTGTGGTGATTACTGGGCACATGAAGTATTCAAAAATAATTACTTGGTACTGTCACATACTTGACTCTATGTATTTGTGCTTGGTGGCTTATTTTCCTAGTCAGTGCTTAGCCTAATGTTAATATATTGTTTTGATTTTTAAGTTATTTTCATCTAACATTAAATAAATTAGCAATACATGAGTGCCCAAGTAAATATAAATTGCATTACTTCTCAGAGTAATGGTATCTCAGATCAGAATCCTTTAACTAACTCTTGCATACACATCCAGCTATTACTAACCATGCTTAATGTTAAAGGTATGCCAACTAGTCTGAAAACTAAGGCAATCATTAAATAGTTGGCTGATTCAAATAGTGAGTTTGCATGAGAAAAAACTTAAAAAGCAAAATGAACATATTAAAAAAAAACCTCTTGGTCTGGTTTAGTGCTTTGTATTAATGTTAGATCTGCCTAAGAGGAGTGGCCAGTTTTATAGATCAATCCCCCAAGGGAAAGACAAAACAATATTACAAGGATAATGAAGGCAGGTAGATTATGTTCACATTTTGACAGGCTTCCCAAGAGATCTGACCAATGAACGTCTACAGGCTGAATAATGACAATGCTGTCACGTGGAAGACATTTGTGATGGCCATGGAAAACATGTCTAATAAAGATTACATCATTTTTGTTGGGACTACAATAGTGGACCCTTAGTTGGATCATATACCTATTGGACATATCAGATAAACCAACACTTCTAAATTACTTGAAGAAATTAGCTTAAAATGGGGGTTGGCAAACTGATGGAGCATTACAAAATGAGAAAGCAAAGCATTTGACTATATTTTATATTACCAAGTGGATATTGCCAGTCAATTTAATATGTTCTGGACTTCCCATGAACTTATGCCAAGCACAGTGCAAGGCCTAGATGGAGTGACACTTGACTTCTTTAAAACTTTTAGTAATCATTATTTAATTTGTTTTCTGCAGCTGGAAAGGGTTGGCATTTTTTGCAAGGAAGCCTTTGAGGCTAAAGTTTTATTATTCTTAAAATCTTGCTGAAGATGAGAAGATTGTTGACAGCTATAGGCCTATTTCCCTTTAAATCTAGAAATAAGAATATTTGCTAAAATACTGCCTAACGCATGCATGAGATTGGTGCTAAAATATTGGCTAATATAAGGATATTCGCTAAAATACTGGCTAATAAATTAGAAACTTTGATGACTGATTTTATTCCTTTAAATCATCTAGGTTTCATTAAAGAGATAAATGGTAACTCAGAAAATAGCAGGCTGCTGCTGAATCTTCACTCTAAATCCCACCTTATGAATACTATGGTCTCAGCAGTCTTAGCTGGCTTTCATAAAGCATTTGACTTAGTATTCTGGAGCTGTTTATGGGAGCCCATGATAGGACTTGTCTTTCCTAATACATTTATTAGGAAATGTAAATTACTATTATTATACACCATTCATAAGCCAGAGTAGAAACAAAGTTCTGTCACCTCCGGTTCAAATACAGAGGGGCACTAGACAAGGTTGACCCTTGCCACCCTACCTGATATTACTTTAAGTAAACACCCTGGACATAGATTAACATAATAAATTTGGCAGGCTAGATACTGAGCTCTCAAAAATTCAAGTTATACCAACTTTTTCATTCACCAGTGACTGCATAATATGGATCTCTAATCCTTGAAAATCCCTGACGTTGATCTTAGAAACAGTTAAATAATTTTTGAAATGGTCAGGACTGTATATAAATTCAACAAAATTCTATTTACCTTATCAAAGTGGAACTAGGCAGCTGACCTACTTGTTCTCGTTAAGTGGTTCCGACATGTACATATATGGGAATCCAGTTTGCATCCTGTCCAGAACTAATTTTGGACAGTAATGTTAAACCACTACTTCAGCAACTGACATATTTGATTGTTAATTGTATGCATCAATTCCTTCCCTTTTTATTAAAGATACAAGTGATCAAAAGCTTTCTCTTTCTGAAAAAGTTGTTTTTTTAACATGCTTACCCATCTAACTAGATCTACATACACTGGTGCTATAGAAAAGAAACTCTTTAACCATCCTCAGCAAGGACCATGGATATCAAGAAAATATGTGTAAAGTACTTAGTGATGAAGGACTAGGATTCCTGGATAAATGGACCTATGGGTTTTCTGTAATTGGGAAACACTATCTACAGGCCAGAAGTCCAATCAAGCCAGTATTGTTTGAGATGAAACTTATTATGATAATTCTTGCGACTACACAACAGAGTCGTATCACATCTAACAATGTTTGTGAGCCAGGTGTCCTGGAAGAATTGCCTGAAATTGTTTGCAGTTTTACAAATAAGGTAAATTTTAAGACTTATCAGGTATGGCTTGGTTCTAGGTTATGAGCTAATTAATTAATAATTGTAAAATGAAATTTGATAATGAAATGTTCCAATGATAACTCTGGATAGAAATAGGTAATTCTTTATTGCTGATATTTGGGATGGTACATTTCTATTTACTCATTGCAGGTGATAAAGATGAAAAATTCACAATACAGAGAAATTCCACAGTGGCAGTACCTTCAGATTTGATACATAGTTATAAATATTCCTAGAATGGATTCCTATCAGTTAACCGAAGATGCATTTTGTCAAATGCATCTTGGTCGAACTTGAAATGTCGAAAAGGCAAAATGATGAAGAGGCATATAAGCGATTTCTTTCCCTGGGAAAGTTGTCGCTTGGCCGCTTCGTCACTTTGCCATTTTTGGCACTGTAGTGCGATCTCAGAGTTGGTATATTTAAGTAGGGGAGATGTAGGGGTCACAGCCCCTCATGTTGGTGGGTGTGGATGGCGAAGCCCCCCACTTTATGCAATGTTTTAATGTCTTTTTTTTTTTTTTGGGAACAATGATTTTTTTTTTCCCCTGGGAAAAAAAATTGCTGCTCTGGTTGTTCGATATCTTGTGAATTCGAACTTTAGAGTTCGATATAACGACGTTCAATCATTTGATCGTTCACTGTTATAATATAGACCCTCCTAGAACTAGGTAATGTTGTGGGTAATGGAGTGGAAGAAATGAATTTCTAAGATGAAACAGTTTTATTACTTAACTGTTAATAAAGTAAAAGATCATATTAACCAAGTACAACATAAATGGCAACAATTTCTTTGTAGAGTCACTGATAAAAAAGTGGAACCAGATGCTTACATGATATTCATACAAACCAGTCCTGCTGTCACCACAGTTTACCTATATAAAACTCATGCACTTCTGGCATTTAACCCCTGTTTATTTAGATTTACAGTACAAGCAAAATGGGAGCATGCTAATATTCAGCTATTATTGCCCTGGACTATAGATAAAATCAAATCGGGTGACCAGAATGTTTTCCCCACAAATGACGGCATCCACTTTTGGTTATTAGGTATTTCTAATAAACAAGATTCAAGAGTTGATAGAAACACATATGGTTGGATATGTATGAAAATCTCTATTTTTTTGGCTACAATTTTCAAGTATTGGAAGGATGTCAGATGGGGCGGAGTAACTACTTTCTGAAGCTATTTCACAGTCTGAGTTCATGGGCTAACAATAACAAAGATAATAAGATATAGAAGCAATACATCTCCTGTTTTTATACCTTTTCTATAATCTAATATAGTACAATAGAAATAGGTACAAATAGAAACAATTAAAAACATATTTCATGACAGAGCATTGAGATCAAATGCATGTCAAGTGTCGTATGGGATATGTACATATTAATTACTAGTTGTATGAGTAAGATGGCTTGAACAGGTTTTATTTCAAAGGCTAGTAAGAGACTAGGGAAGCAGCCTTCAACACTTAAACCAAAACAAAATCTAAGCAATTCAGAAGGCCACGAAGAACCACTCTCCAAAGATGCCCGAACATATGTAAATACAACTTTTATTTATGTGAAAATAAAAGTTGTAGTTACATATTTTTGGGCATCTTTGGAGTGTGGTTCTTTGTGGTCTTCTGACCTGCTTAGATTTTATTTCAAAGAATCGAAGTAACACTGATCATTGGTACAACATTTGATTATATACATAGTATTAGATAGGAACAGGTGCATGTCTTCTATCCAGACATTGCGTGATTCTATTTTTTTTTTGTCTTTTTTAAAACTGTATACATGTAATGAATAATCTAAAAATCTATCAGTAACTGTTATATGGTTACTGAAGACAGTTAACGAATGTTAATGAAGAATTGCTCATTCATTTATAAGTTCCATCTTACAATAGATCACGGTTATATCACTAAATAATGCTTTTTGTTTTTTGAAGAAAAAAAGAAATGTTAACTTGTAATAAAGCATCATTACATTATGATCAATAGTCAGCAACATTCTTAGCTTGGGATACCTCAGTATTTGGCTTAGGTACAGTAGTTTACCTTGTTATACCTTCAGATGATGAAAAAACAATTGTTTAACACACAAGAAGTATTTCTCCTGTTGAGAAAAGGATGCTTAAGTTGAAAAGGAACCACATTTTAGTTTTTGGACTAAAGACATATAATCAATACTTATGGGGTGGAAAATTCAAAATGGTTACCAACCATAAACTTTTGTTTGACAGTGTTTAGCAAATATGACTTTGCTTACCATGACAGTAGCGATATGTCACACTGACAAAAGTACTATCAGCATGTTATTATCAGAGTTATGACATTCTATAACACTGCTGGTGAGTTATAGACTTCTCTTAATACTAATTTCAGATAATGCAATTAAAAGTATCACAGAATATATGAATGTTTTGAGTGAGGAAAACTCAAAACATTCCAATTAAAGGAGAATTGATAGCATGAGTAATGTAAATGCACCGAGAACTATTACAAATATTTAGTTTTGTGATGGAGGGCTGACAATGCCCGTCAACTATGTCTGGTGAGTAGTGCTTAAAAGTTTTTAAGAAAAAAGATCAAACTATCAATGGAAAAAGTTAGCATTTTATAGGGCACTCAGTTTGTAGCTTCATATAAAATTAAAAAACTGCATTAGAAGAGTTCCATATGGAGTGCCAAATCATTGTTAAAAGGGAAAAATAGCTGAGAGTAATCTGAGGGCTTGGATTAGACAAAAAAGCTTAGACTGTGTGCAAAGCTTGTGTTTCCTGTCAAATGGAACAGAAGAAGCCAAGACAAACACCATTTCATCTATGTAAATTTTCAGGTGGATGTTTCTAAAGGTTACACATTAATTCTGTAGTGTTTGTATCACGTTATCAAAACATGAAAATAGTGAACGCTATTTCATCGAACCTAAAATATCTAAACCACATAATATCGAACATTCAGAACAACGAATTTTTTCCTTGGGAAGAAATTCGCTATTCCGAAACACATATGCACGACACAAGCACACCTAAAAAACATCAGTACACACACATATACTTATAATCCTACAACTAACCCTACACTAAAATATACATACACTACTATTTATCCACTTACCTTAACCCAAACCCTAACCCTAAGGTCCGTCACTATCGCACACTCACCTAACCCGCGCCCTAACCCTAACTCACTTAACCCACCCCTAAACCTAATTCACCTAACCCACGCCCTAACCCTAACTCACCTAACCCACGCCCTAATCCTAACAACCACACAATCGCACACTTGCCTGAACCTGACCTGTACATCTCCACCACAGCACTGAAAATAGCGAAGCCACAGAACCGGCCAACCAAATTCTTTCCCTAGGAAAGAACTCGGTGTTCTGCTGCTTCGCTATTTTTAGCATTCGATTAAAACGGGTCAATATTAGAGCATTCAAAGTTTTAAAACTTTGATGTTCTGATATAGACCCATTCTGTAGGATCATCTATGAATAATGTATTGATGTGTCATTACAGAAGACTATGCATACTTAAAATTGATCAAAGTATTTTGTATATTTGAAATTACATCTCATGTTGCCATTGCTCATTTTAAAATATTTTGACAACGTATTGTTTGCCAAAGTACATTGCTGCTGAACCCCAAATCTAGTTTTCATTAGAAGAATTCTATCATTTTGTTAAAAGCATAACAGAATACTCTATTTTCCTAGTTTATCAGTGTACCCTGCAACAACTGGGCTAGTGGAGAGATTTATAGAATCTTTTAAGGCAGGCATTAAAATATCAAATGTCATGCTGCAAAATGAGGACAAATGTTAATTTTGTTCTTATTTGATACAGAGCAGCTCTGAACTCTACTACAGGAAAGGCACCTGTAGAACTGTTCTTAAGTGCCACATCAAAATCAGACTGGATTTGATGAAATCAAGTCTTAATGGGACTGTTCGGATGAAATGCTACATGTAAAATTTACAGCATGGTGAGCATTTAGGTGAGAGATCATTTAACAAGGAAGATTCAAGATATGTCCAGGATAGTATTAGGAATTCTCATGGATAAAACAGGTCCAACTTTATAGTAAATGTAGGGGACTGATTTAGGAATTTCCTACAGGAGACATAATCAATCAAGACCTAAACGAGCAAAGGCTAAAGGATATTTCTGCTTTTCAAAAGGCATGAATACAGATTCTCCAAGTTTATGGAAAAATCCAATGTGGCGTGTTGCTCAGGTTTCCTGCCATAAGCCTGCATTAGGTGGCAATAAACATACTTCAGGACTAACAATAACTAGGTTAAAGGAAATCCTATTTTGATATATGGCATTAGGTAAAAATCCTCATTGCATGGGTTCACTGATTTGTAGTAAATCTTAATTCCCTTCAAAAGCAACTTAGTTTTTTTAATGTCTTTCACTAAAAAAAGTTATTATTAAATGTCAAATGAGTGCTTTTACCCTGTAATCAATATCATCAGATCTAAGGATTAAGCAGATATGGTTCTTCTTACCAATTTATTGAAAAGATAGGTAGAGGCTCACCAGTGCATTGTGATTAGTCATAGTTTGAGTGCTCTGCTAACTCAATTGGAGGGTGTATAATTATTTTCTGAATATAGTTTGGAGGGTATATTCTCCAACTGGCATGTAACCAAATTAGACATGTTGATTGGTGTTTGAATTTTGAATGGGGGCATTGAAATGGTATTTTTCCCCATTAATTTATGAACTAAGCTAAAAAGAGGAAGGATGATGTCGGCTGAACAGAGTGTATAGCTATGTAAAACTGAATCCACTTATCCCTAGGTTAAGTGTCTACACCTGTGTGCAGTATGCATCCCTGTGTAAAGTGTCTATACCTGTATGAAGTATGTATCCCTATGTAAAGTGTCTACACCTGTATGCTTTATGTAGCCCTGTGTAAAGTGTCTATACCTGTATGAAGTATAAATCCCTGTGTAAAGTGCCTACACCTATGTGCAGTATGTATCCTTGTGTAAAATGTCTACACCTGTATGCAATATGTATCCCTCTGTAAAGCGTTTACACTTGTATGCAGTATGTATCCCTCTGTAAAGTGTTTACACCTGTATGCAGTATGTATCCCTATGTAAAGCGTATACACCTGTATGAAGTGTGTATCCTTGTGGAAAGTGTCTGTACCTGTAAGCCATATGTAACCCTGTGTAAAGTGTCTATACCTGTATGCAGTATGCCGGTTTGTGCTCAGTTAATGCACAGGAAATGTTTTCTCTGTGTTTGGCAATAAAGTGGCTTCAAAGTTATGCTTTGGTTTCATTTATTTTATTGAATTATATAAGAGTTCCAGACCATTAAATATTAATCTCTAGCAGAAATATTGTTGGAAGAGATTCACTATGCTGAAAGCTTATTCACAACAAAAACTGCACATTTGTCTATTCAGATTTTTTTTCCCTTTCAAAAACAGGTCCAAACAACTACAATTGTTCCAGGAGTCTGTCACAGTAAGCTCATCTATGGATCTTGATACCCAGAGTAAGTAAACCATACAAACTGTTCAAGAAAGTGTTATAAAATATGTTCACACGATGGCAGTTGTATTTCAAGATATCGCATATCAAATTAAAAACCTTTTAAGACATTAGCAACACATCCTATGCAGAGATAAAATCCATGGTAGCAGTTCATTGGGCTATCAGATGCAGAAGTTTCACTAAATTATATGGATAATACAGCTCACAAAGCAAAGATAAAATGGTATTTTGAAAAAAAAAAAACAAAGTCAGCATTTGCAATTCAGAATTGATTATCTTGAAAACAGCTAAAAGGAAAAAGGAAATGGGAGTAAAACAGTACAACATCTTTCCAGATGGCTTTCTGTAGTACTTTTCTCACAAGCAGTAGCTTTGACACTGAAGCAACAGAAAGTTCACCTCCTCAGTGAGAGACTTATGCATATGAATGTATCATCTGCATATAGCCCTAGAAATAGGCAAACATTGATTTGTTGGGTTTATTGTATTTACCATGAATAAGGGTTGCAAACTAGAAATGGCTAGGCTTATAGAAAAGAATTTGAAAGATATAACAGAATTGTTAGGTCACATTTTTCACCTCATACTGCGTTTATCATTTCTTTTTAACCTTCTTTCTTGTTTAGAGAATTTTAAGAAAGCAGAACAAAACTGAAGATGAGGTATGAGCTATAATATTCCTTAGTTCTCAGTTATGGCTCTCAAGAAGAGCAGATGGAATTTTGTGAAAATAATTTTAGCACATCAGCATACTTTTGAATACTGACACAGTCATAAGTGGCTATCTAGACAGCAGACAAATATTACTGTCCCTTCACTAGTTGAAGAATTAAAAAAAAGAAAGACAAAATATAGAGCATTCTGGTCAATTTTCACATCACGTTAAAGGCATGGATCATTTTAAATAAAACTAAACCTATAAGGTAGTCTAGATAGAAATGATGTATACTCTTGAAAGGTGGTTACACCAAGGTAGTCTAGCCTACTTGCACTGGCTTATTAAGAAGACAGAAATCAAATGATACTAGCTAGCTATGTTGTGGCCCCTCGACATCTCTGTCAGATGGTAAGTGTTATGCATTAATATTATAAAATGCTGCTTATTCCTTACAGCTGCTTTTGTTCTTGGAAGAGAGGTAGACAGGTATTTGGCTTTTTAACAGTCCATATTAGCATATATTGTTCTCTGGGGAATTATGGGTAATTCCATTAAATTAATGGCAAATGTTATTCATGCCACTTTGAATCATGAATGAAGTGTGCATGCATATCTTGCAGTACACAAGAATCCTATTCAGATTTTATTACACTGTCTTCTATCCAGTGAGTGCCAGATTCTGTCTCTCCAGGACCCTGAAAGGTGTAACAAAGAAAGAATGCATAAATGAACGAATGATGACAGGCTGAAGAGAGATACCATTTATTATCCGTTTAGCTGGAAATAAAATTTAAACCAGCTTCCCACTCATTCAAAAATGGAAGCAGCAGAGAAAGTACAGCTGGGTAAAAACTTTTCATGACAGTAGATGTCCTACTGGTCATAATTGTGATATTCATCACAGATGAGGTTTCATCACTGACATCCAGCCAAGGTACCAAAGCTTTATCTTCCCAAGGGTGTATGTTTGATGTGTGGCCGTAGCTTGTGAGTGTTGGGTTATAAAGGATGGACGTACATGCAAGATCTTCAGACTATCAGCAACATGAAAATAACTGAGAGAGGAAAATGGTCAGCTAGAAGGTGCACTGTTAGAACCAGTAGGAAGCTCCCCCAAGAAAAGATGTATGCATATGTGTGATCCAAAAGCAAGCAAATAAATGGGAAAGGGGAGAAGAATACTGAAACAGTGATCAGTATGACATCTGCTGTTATGCTAAGTTCTTATACAACTGCACTGTGTCCTAACTGAAATCACTTCTGCAGTATTCATCAAAGATGGGTGACTCCCAGAGTAGAAGGTGTGGGGGGGAGGACTGGCTAGAGTGAAGATAGGATCATAGGAGATTACTAGGCTAGTGACTTGGAGGTCATTTCAAGGCTAACTATTTCATCCTAATGTAATACCAATGATACTCTAGTCAATACCCAGTATTGTATTTAGTAATGACTGCCCATGTCCAGGAGGGTTGTGGGCGCTATCCCATGTAAGAATTTATAGTGTCCCAGCGACTCATCCAGGTTCCTTTTGAACAGTGCCATAGAGGTGGTCTGCTTCACATGAATTGGCAGTCTATTGCAAAGATGCAGCAGTCACTGGGAGACAAAGATAAGGAACTGTCCAGGAGACCAGAGAGCACTGATGTGGCAAAGGCTACACTAAACCTGGAGAAGGTATCAATCTTATAGTACTTGGTGAAAGTGTGCACAGAGGACAAAGTGGCTACTTCCAAGATGGACTTGGCATGAACACCTTTGAGGAAGGCACAAGAAGAGGCAACTGTCTGAATAGAATATTCTTTAGGGCAGGAGGAAAGGGACTTCCCATGTAATAAGTAGCAGAAAGAGATAGCACTGGATATCTGAGATGCAATGGTAGCTTAAAGACTGGTTGGCCCAGCTTGACTTCCATAAAGGAAACAAACAGTTGGTCAGTTTTCCTGATTGTCTTACTTTTGTCCAAATAGAACCTCAGCTACCTTTGAATATCTAAGGAATGTAAGAGTGTTTCCTTCCCTATTTTGAGGGTTGGCAAAGAAGGCAGATAGTTGAATGGCTCGATTGAGGGATAGCTCATTCACAGCCTTAGGCATGAAAGAAGGATTGTCCTAAGTGTTATCCTGTCCTTGTGGAAGATAATGAAGAGTGGAGTAGCCTCTGAAGTTCTGCCTGAAGTTCTGACACCCTGAACAGAGGTTAGAGCCAGTAGGACAACAATTTTCCATTTGCAGAAATTTAAGATAGCTGATGCGGCTGGCTCAAAATGGGGTAAAGTGAATTTTTCTGCAATAGAATTAAGATACCACGGTGGGGTCATTTGTTTCCAAGGAGGTTTAAGGTGCAACACTTCTTTCAGGAAGAGCTTTACCTCTATCCTGGACATTAGAGGAGGCTCTTGAGGTAAACTGGCATTGATGGCTGAAAAATGTGCTTTGTTCAATGACTAAACCAACTCAGAATGCAGATGCTCATAGAGATACTGGAGCACATTGAAACCTCAGATAAGAGTGGATCCATTTTCTGCTTGTGGCACCAAATGTGAATCAGTTTCATTTTATTGTGTATGATTTCCTGGTATTAGGTTTCCTGGCCTCCTGTAAAATCTGCAACACCTCCTCTTAAAATAAGTATGGTTAAGGGATCAGAACTCAATCATCCACAGACTGCAAATCAGAGAAGCTAGGTTCTGTTGGGTGATTAGGTCCGGTTGTCTTGGAATTTTCCAGTGGTTTTTCTTTGATAGTTGGAAGAGGATGGGAAACCAATGTTGTCTTGGCCAGAAGGGAGCCAGGAGTATACGTTTTGGTGTGCCCCTTTGTTACTTTTAGGAGGTCCCCTGGGTTAGGTGACAGTGGAGGGCAGGCATATAGAAACCTCCCTGCCCACTGGAAGAAGAAGGTGTCTGTTTTCCAGGGCTGAAGAAATGGGGTCATGGTGAAGAACAGAGAGAGCTGGTGATGCCCTGTAGATGTAAATAGGTCTATCTGTGGAGTGCCCTAGTGGCGTATGATTGCTTTAAAGACTTGTTTGTTCAAGGTCTTCACTTAAAGAGTCCGACAACATATTCTTCATTGAAGGAATGTAGGCTGCTGTGACCATCTTGTTCAATTGAGTGGCCAATCTCCAAACCTCCTGAGCCAACATACACAAGGGGTTTGACCTTATGCCTCCTTGTTTGCTTATATATCACATTACTGTGGCATTGTCCGCATACAGTCGGACAGTCCCTGGTTTCCAGAGGTGTGAAAAATCTTCAGATTCTGCAGGAAGACCTTTATTTATTTCAGGTTGATGTGTTCTCTCTGGAGAGAGGGTCAGCATTTCCCCTGTACCTTCTGGGCACCCCTCCAGGCCTTCATTTACTGTCTGAAGCATTGTTATGAAGAATTTCATTGTGGAAGGTTGGGGTGAATGGAAGACCTGGGTTAAGAGACACCTGCTTCTCCCACTTTGATGCAGGCACTTGCCAAAAACTACACAGTACACACCTTACCATCTGAAGCCCACCTAGGTGAGGGGCTGCACTCTCAACACCCCCCTAACTACACATACCAACTCCAGGATCACTCTACAGAGGGCAAAAGGGCATATTTTCTCACAATCGGCAAGTGTTTACTTGCCCTGGAGAAAAAAGTCTGTTGTTCGGGATTTTAAGTTTCGTTATTTTTGTCTCGTGAAAATAACATTTGGGATTGTGGTCTTTCAATATTTGAAAAGGGATCCCTCTGGATACCTTCTAACCAAAAAATTGTGACACAATGTCATCCCCTCTTTCTCAAATTCAGTTTCATTGTCAGTTAATTTACTAACTCTCATCAGTTGCCCTTTTATTATATTATCCTTAATTCTTTTAGGATTCATGCTGTCATAACTCAAATAGGCATTCTGCACTTCTTATAAATTTTTGTTCCCAACTTAATATTTCTGTAAACTACTACATCTAAAAAATGCACACTATTAAAATCAAAACAGGATGTAAAATTCAAATATGTACTAACAGTATTAATACATTCAATAAATATATTTAAACTATTCAAGTCTCCACTTTAAATTAAAAAAATAATATCATCAATAAAGCACTTATAAAATATTATAAAACTGAAAAACTCACTGTTAATAATATATTCTTTCTCCCAAGACATCATATAAACATTAGCATAGCTTGGGGTGTTAAATTTTTGCAAAAAGTTGTAGAAAGAAGGACATCATTTATCAGGGACACCTTTGATTTATTGCATGGACTTGAGGAACTGGTTTTAACTGATTCTGATAATTGGGTTACAATGGCCATTCCGTCGTTATGCACTGTAATACTCAATGAAGTGAGAATGGACTTTGTGACAATGGAATTATTATGCTCTGAGATTTATTCTGATAGCATTACATGTTTGATAATGGAAATGCTAGATATTATCCTTAATTCTAATTGTTTTTTTAAATGTATTTATTTATTTATTTAACATTTGCTGACCAGGAAAGTCACACTAGGACAGAGCCTATTTTCAATGGAGGCCCAGGGAGAAAACTCCAGATGCATGTCTTTGGAATTTAAATTTGAATTTAATTCAATTTTTTCAGTAGCTCAATGGTGTAGCCATGGGAATAGCCACTTATTTGAATAGGAGGAAACTTAGGCATTAATTACGAAATTAGTTTAATTGATATGAGTAATTCTTTTAGATGTGTGATTTATTGTTATTTAAAGGTTTGTTTGTATGAAATCCATTCAATCTGAAGAAGTTTTGTTTAAGATGAAAGCACTTCTTGAACTGTGATTTTTATTACTAAATTCTCCTTTTTTATTCTTTATTGGTAATTTTACTTTATCTTTAAACCTAATAAATAACCTAGTGTCTGCAATCCACAGTAATACTGCAAATAAATGCTGAATTTTCTAACTTCAAGAAGACAACAAAGAGACCAAAACTGCTCATGCTAGAAACAATTCAACCTGGTAAAACTTGTTTTATCTGTGGGAGGAAAAACACAAGATAACAAGAAACAAATGTTATTGTTAATAAGTATGAATATCCATCTTCACACAGGTAAGACTTTTGTATGATAATAGACTCATAAAAAAAGCTTTTAACACTAATATATCTGAAATATATTTGTCTAGTTCAAAACAAATTGCAATTGCATACCATTATATAATCATACTTCAATTCAGGCTGATACATTATCATACATCTCTGAATTATTTTCTGGCAATAGAGGTATAAAACAAGGCTGCCAGTGTCCCTTTGCATTACCTACTATATTATTAACTAGAGTAATAAGAAAATGAGGCTAGACTGTGATCACAGCATATGAACAGGCATAAAATAAAATGTCTTTATTTGCAGATGATATCCTTATTTTTTTACTTTATGCAAAAGTAGTCACTAATACTAACCATTTAAAACACTGTCTTCATTTTCCAAGCTGCTAGGTCTTTATATTACTATCCCAAAAACTTAGCACTTACCTTTGCTTTCTCCCCAGCAGGTATTCATTTTGGGGTGTAATTAACAACACACTTGCAAGGATCAGTGACACTTAACTTTATAGATATATCTGCGTTATTACTGGCCCAGATCAAACAATGATCTCATTTCTTTATCCCTTTTGAGGAAATACTAACAATAGCAACAACAACAAAAACGTGATTTTGCTACTGAATGATTTTGTATACTGTTTATACACATTTCTTTTTTTACCTTCTTTTTTTAGCAGAAATGGGATAAATTATTACTTCAGTCATTTTGTTACCCTAGAATATCTAGTCTTCCCTTCGGTGTCACTGTTATACAGCGGAAAATGGCTACTTGGCCTTTCATAACATTCGGTTGTATTCATATACTTCAGTATTGATATCGCCATGGAAACATGCTCAAGTCTACCAACTAGAAAATACTTTGAAAGAAGAAGAGTAGGCATCTCCATATTATACTGACATACTGAACAGTGTCATTTTAAAAGCAATTTTAGGACTTTCCTTACTAGTTTCTGGAACATTATTTGCAATAATCTGTAAAAAATTTTCACTTGCACCTCATTATCTATTTCCTCATTCATGTATTGGCACTTATTATTAATTCTTATTAGAATCCATTATCCATGCTAGGTCTCTACAAGAAAACACCTCTTTAGCTCCTCATGGTCCTGCAGAGTGGTGCTAGCAGCAGAGAACTGAGAAAAGTGACTACTTTCCTGATCTAAGTATTTTTTTGCTGTTTTACCTGAGAGACCTTCTTTTTCTTACTTTAAACAAGTTTAAACTGCTTTATTACCTGTTTTTGCATTGTACATTATCTGCACTTAAGTTACATTTGGTCGAAAGTTTGTTTGTTAAATTTAACTGTTGAGGCTGCCCACTAAAGTGTGCTAGCCTGTGTAATTGATTTATTACTGTTTCCTGCATTTCTGTGTACTTTCTAACTCAAAAAACAAAAAAAAAAAAATATCCTTGTTTTCCTGCCTTTTCTTGACTAGTTTAGACCAGTATACAGGCTTTGCTGTATTCTGGACTGTGGTGTAGTTCCTGTGTTGTCCATTGCCTTACTTGGATAGAAGGAAGTTTCTTTGCTCACCAGTGGGAGTGGGGAGCCTTGAGCAGCCTATCTGTCCCTGAAGGAGTGACCTCAGCACAAGAGCTTGTAGTAATTGGTTGTTTTGGACCATTTCCAGCTCTTTTGAAGTTCCCTGTTTAAAATCCACCTCTGAGCATTTTTTCTGGCTATACTACTCAGAAACAGCTCCTCGTGGTCCTGCAGAGTGGTGCTAGCAGCAGAGAACTGAGAAAAGCAACTACTTTCCTGATCTAAGTATTTTTTGCTGTTTTACCTGAGAGACCTTCTTTTTCTTACTTTGAACAAGTTTAAACTGCTTTATTACCTGTTTTTGCATTGTACATTATCTGCACTTAAGTTACATTTGGTAGAAAGTTTGTTTGTTAAATTTAACTGTTGAGGCTGCCCACTAAAGTGTGCTAGCCTGTGTAATTGATTTATTACTGTTTCCTGCATTTCTGTGTACTTTTTAACTCAAAAACAAAAAAACAAAAAAAATATCCTTGTTTTCCCGCCTTTTCTCGACTAGTTTAGACCAGTATACAGGCTTTGCTGTATTCTGGACTGTGGTGTAGTTCCTGTGTTGTCCATTGCCTTACTTGGATAGAAGGAAGTTTCTTTGCTCACCAGTGGGAGTGGGGAGCCTTGAGCAGCCTATCTGTCCCTGAAGGAGTGACCTCAGCACAAGAGCTTGTAGTAATTGGTCGTTTTGGACCATTTCCAGCTCTTTTGAAGTTCCCTGTTAAAAATCCACCTCTGAGCGTTTTTCTGGCTATACTACTAAGAAACAGCTTCTCGTGGTCCTGCAGAGTGGTGCTAGCAGCAGAGAACTGAGAAAAGTGACTACTTTCCTGATCTAAGTATTTTTTTGCTGTTTTACCTGAGAGACCTTCTTTTTCTTACTTTGAACAAGTTTAAACTGCTTTATTACCTGTTTTTTGCATTGTACATTATCTGCACTTAAGTTACATTTGGTTGAAAGTTTGTTTGTTAAATTTAACTGTTGAGGCTGCCCACTAAAGTGTGCTAGCCTGTGTAATTGATTTATTACTGTTTCCTGCATTTCTGTGTACTTTCTAACTCAAAAAAACAAAAAAAAAATCCTTGTTTTCCTGCCTTTTCTTGACTAGTTTAGACCAGTATACAGGCTTTGCTGTATTCTGGACTGTGGTGTAGTTCCTGTGTTGTCCATTGCCTTACTTGGATAGAAGGAAGTTTCTTTGCTCACCAGTGGGAGTGGGGAGCCTTGAGCAGCCTATCTGTCCCTGAAGGAGTGACCTCAGCACAAGAGCTTGTAGTAATTGGTCATTTTGGACCATTTCCAGCTCTTTTGAAGTTCCCTGTTTAAAAATCCACCTCTGAGCATTTTTCTGGCTATACTACTCAGAAACAGCTCCTCGTGGTCCTGCAGAGTGGTGCTAGCAGCAGAGAACTGAGAAAAGCGACTACTTTCCTGATCTAAGTATTTTTTGCTGTTTTACCTGAGAGACCTTCTTTTTCTTACTTTGAACAAGTTTAAACTGCTTTATTACCTGTTTTTGCATTGTACATTATCTGCACTTAAGTTACATTTGGTTGAAAGTTTGTTTGTTAAATTTAACTGTTGAGGCTGCCCACTAAAGTGTGCTAGCCTGTGTAATTGATTTATTACTGTTTCCTGCATTTCTGTGTACTTTCTAACTCAAAAAACAAAAAAAAAATATCCTTGTTTTCCCGCCTTTTCTTGACTAGTTTAGACCAGTATACAGGCTTTGCTGTATTCTGGACTGTGGTGTAGTTCCTGTGTTGTCCATTGCCTTACTTGGATAGAAGGAAGTTTCTTTGCTCACCAGTGGGAGTGGGGAGCCTTGAGCAGCCTATCTGTCCCTGAAGGAGTGACCTCAGCACAAGAGCTTGTAGTAATTGGTCGTTTTGGACCATTTCCAGCTCTTTTGAAGTTCCCTGTTTAAAATCCACCTCTGAGCGTTTTTCTGGCTATACTACTCAGAAACAGCTCCTCGTGGTCCTGCAGAGTGGTGCTAGCAGCAGAGAACTGAGAAAAGCGACTACTTTCCTGATCTAAGTATTTTTTGCTGTTTTACCTGAGAGACCTTCTTTTTCTTACTTTGAACAAGTTTAAACTGCTTTATTACCTGTTTTTTGCATTGTACATTATCTGCACTTAAGTTACAGTTGGTCGAAAGTTTGTTTGTTAAATTTAACTGTTGAGGCTGCCCACTAAAGTGTGCTAGCTTGTGTAATTGATTTATTACTGTTTCCTGCATTTCTGTGTACTGTTTAACTCAAAAAAATATATATATCCTTGTTTTCCAGTCTTTTCTTGACTAGTTTAGACCAGTATACAGGCTTTGCTGTATTCTGGACTGTGGTGTAGTTCCTGTGTTGTCCATTGCCTTACTTGGATAGAAGGAAGTTTCTTTGCTCACCAGTGGGAGTGGGGAGCCTTGAGCAGCCTATCTGTCCCTGAAGGAGTGACCTCAGCACAAGAGCTTGTAGTAATTGGTCGTTTTGGACCATTTCCAGCTCTTTTGAAGTTCCCTGTTTAAAATCCACCTCTGAGCGTTTTTTCTGGCTATACTACTCAGAAACAGCTCCTCGTGGTCCTGCAGAGTGGTGCTAGCAGCAGAGAACTGAGAAAAGCGACTACTTTCCTGATCTAAGTATTTTTTGCTGTTTTACCTGAGAGACCTTCTTTTTCTTACTTTGAACAAGTTTAAACTGCTTTATTACCTGTTTTTGCATTGTACATTATCTGCACTTAAGTTACATTTGGTCGAAAGTTTGTTTGTTAAATTTAACTGTTGAGGCTGCCCACTAAAGTGTGCTAGCCTGTGTAATTGATTTATTACTGTTTCCTGCATTTCTGTGTACTTTCTAACTCAAAAAACAAAAAAAAAAAAATATCCTTGTTTTCCTGCCTTTTCTTGACTAGTTTAGACCAGTATACAGGCTTTGCTGTATTCTGGACTGTGGTGTAGTTCCTGTGTTGTCCATTGCCTTACTTGGATAGAAGGAAGTTTCTTTGCTCACCAGTGGGAGTGGGGAGCCTTGAGCAGCCTATCTGTCCCTGAAGGAGTGACCTCAGCACAAGAGCTTGTAGTAATTGGTCGTTTTGGACCATTTCCAGCTCTTTTGAAGTTCCCTGTTTAAAATCCACCTCTGAGCATTTTTTCTGGCTATACTACTCAGAAACAGCTCCTCGTGGTCCTGCAGAGTGGTGCTAGCAGCAGAGAACTGAGAAAAGCGACTACTTTCCTGATCTAAGTATTTTTTGCTGTTTTACCTGAGAGACCTTCTTTTTCTTACTTTGAACAAGTTTAAACTGCTTTATTACCTGTTTTTGCATTGTACATTATCTGCACTTAAGTTACATTTGGTCGAAAGTTTGTTTGTTAAATTTAACTGTTGAGGCTGCCCACTAAAGTGTGCTAGCCTGTGTAATTGATTTATTACTGTTTCCTGCATTTCTGTGTACTTTCTAACTCAAAAAACAAACAAAAAAAATCCTTGTTTTCCCGCCTTTTCTCGACTAGTTTAGACCAGTATACAGGCTTTGCTGTATTCTGGACTGTGGTGTAGTTCCTGTGTTGTCCATTGCCTTACTTGGATAGAAGGAAGTTTCTTTGCTCACCAGTGGGAGTGGGGAGCCTTGAGCAGCCTATCTGTCCCTGAAGGAGTGACCTCAGCACAAGAGCTTGTAGTAATTGGTTGTTTTGGACCATTTCCAGCTCTTTTGAAGTTCCCTGTTTAAAATCCACCTCTGAGCGATTTTTCTGGCTATACTACTCAGAAACAGCTCCTCGTGGTCCTGCAGAGTGGTGCTAGCAGCAGAGAACTGAGAAAAGCGACTACTTTCCTGATCTAAGTATTTTTTTGCTGTTTTACCTGAGAGACCTTCTTTTTCTTACTTTGAACAAGTTTAAACTGCTTTATTACCTGTTTTTTGCATTGTACATTATCTGCACTTAAGTTACAGTTGGTCGAAAGTTTGTTTGTTAAATTTAACTGTTGAGGCTGCCCACTAAAGTGCACTAGCCTGTGTAATTGATTTATTACTGTTTCCTGCATTTCTGTGTACTTTTTAACTCAAAAAACAAAAAAAAAAAAATCCTTGTTTTCTCGCCTTTTCTCGACTAGTTTAGACCAGTATACAGGCTTTGCTGTATTCTGGACTGTGGTGTAGTTCCTGTGTTGTCCATTGCCTTACTTGGATAGAAGGAAGTTTCTTTGCTCACCAGTGGGAGTGGGGAGCCTTGAGCAGCCTATCTGTCCCTGAAGGAGTGACCTCAGCACAACAGCTTGTAGTAATTGGTTGTTTTGGACCATTTCCAGCTCTTTTGAAGTTCCCTGTTTAAAAATCCACCTCTGAGCATTTTTTCTGGCTATACTACTCAGAAACAGCTCCTCGTGGTCCTGCAGAGTGGTGCTAGCAGCAGAGAACTGAGAAAAGCGACTACTTTCCTGATCTAAGTATTTTTTTGCTGTTTTACCTGAGAGACCTTCTTTTTCTTACTTTGAACAAGTTTAAACTGCTTTATTACCTGTTTTTGCATTGTACATTATCTGCACTTAAGTTACATTTGGTCGAAAGTTTGTTTGTTAAATTTAACTGTTGAGGCTGCCCACTAAAGTGCGCTAGCCTGTGTAATTGATTTATTACTGTTTCCTGCATTTCTGTGTACTTTCTAACTCAAAAAACAAAAAAAAAAATCCTTGTTTTCCCGCCTTTTCTCGACTAGTTTAGACCAGTATACAGGCTTTGCTGTATTCTGGACTGTGGTGTAGTTCCTGTGTTGTCCATTGCCTTACTTGGATAGAAGGAAGTTTCTTTGCTCACCAGTGGGAGTGGGGAGCCTTGAGCAGCCTATCTGTCCCTGAAGGAGTGACCTCAGCACAAGACCTTGTAGTAATTGGTCGTTTTGGACCATTTCCAGCTCTTTTGAAGTTCCCTGTTTAAAATCCACCTCTGAGCATTTTTTCTGGCTATACTACTCAGAAACAGCTCCTCGTGGTCCTGCAGAGTGGTGCTAGCAGCAGAGAACTGAGAAAAGTGACTACTTTCCTGATCTAAGTATTTTTTGCTGTTTTACCTGAGAGACCTTCTTTTTCTTACTTTGAACAAGTTTAAACTGCTTTATTACCTGTTTTTGCATTGTACATTATCTGCACTTAAGTTACATTTGGTCGAAAGTTTGTTTGTTAAATTTAACTGTTGAGGCTGCCCACTAAAGTGTGCTAGCCTGTGTAATTGATTTATTACTGTTTCCTGCATTTCTGTGTACTTTCTAACTCAAAAAACAAAAAAAAAAAAAAATCCTTGTTTTCCCGCCTTTTCTCGACTAGTTTAGACCAGTATACAGGCTTTGCTGTATTCTGGACTGTGGTGTAGTTCCTGTGTTGTCCATTGCCTTACTTGGATAGAAGGAAGTTTCTTTGCTCACCAGTGGGAGTGGGGAGCCTTGAGCAGCCTATCTGTCCCTGAAGGAGTGACCTCAGCACAAGAGCTTGTAGTAATTGGTCGTTTTGGACCATTTCCAGCTCTTTTGAAGTTCCCTGTTTAAAATCCACCTCTGAGCATTTTTTCTGGCTATACTACTCAGAAACAGCTCCTCGTGGTCCTGCAGAGTGGTGCTAGCAGCAGAGAACTGAGAAAAGCGACTACTTTCCTGATCTAAGTATTTTTTGCTGTTTTACCTGAGAGACCTTCTTTTTCTTACTTTGAACAAGTTTAAACTGCTTTATTACCTGTTTTTGCATTGTACATTATCTGCACTTAAGTTACATTTGGTCGAAAGTTTGTTTGTTAAATTTAACTGTTGAGGCTGCCCACTAAAGTGCGCTAGCCTGTGTAATTGATTTATTACTGTTTCCTGCATTTCTGTGTACTTTCTAACTCAAAAAACAAAACAAAAAAAAAATCCTTGTTTTCTCACCTTTTCTCAACTAGTTTAGACCAGTATATAGGCTTTGCTGTATTCTGGACTGTGTTGTAGTTCCTGTGTTGTCCATTGCCTTACTTGGATAGAAGGAAGTTTCTTTGCTCACCAGTGGGAGTGGGGAGCCTTGAGCAGCCTATCTGTCCCTGAAGGAGTGACCTCAGCACAAGAGCTTGTAGTAATTGGTCGTTTTGGACCATTTCCAGCTCTTTTGAAGTTCCCTGTTTAAAAATCCACGTTTGCGCGGCTTTGCATGATTGTGCACATAGCGCAGCACCGGTTAAACAGGCTTAAACTATTTCTGGCTCCGCCAAGTCTGCACTTCAGTTTTTCCCTTAAGAAAGCTCTACTTTCAACAAAATCAGTCTATTCGCTATATTATAAGCCTAGCATTTGCTCCTAAAACCTTTCTTTCAAGTGAAGCACCCTTAAACTAATGTAAGCACTACATCCACCTACAACCTGTGTTAATACCCACTTCCCTTCAAAGTCCTCTCTGCCCCAGTTTCACATCACTCCCTTATACTATTCTATCATGTCGAGTGGTATATTACTGATGCCCTCTCCAGTTCAGCTGGTTAATCTGGGAATCCTGAGACAATGTTACAATTGTCTCATGTACACAGACAACCCTCTCCTCCTCCCAACAAACATGAACACATGTGAGAGATGCAACTATATAGCCAAACTGGAGGATGAATTCTCTCAACACAGGATTAGCAAGACCAGACATGAGCAGAAGGTAACCACACACACAACAAACCCAGTCTCACATAAACCAACCACAACTGCAAACCAAACACATAAAAACACAAAGACATACTCGGAGGCTCTAATAAAAAACTTACCAAAACAACAGAGGATTCCTAAGCAGACACCCAAGAAGACACCACCTCAAAACACAGCACATGCAACACATAGTACACTAAGTCAGTGTCCCAAACAATCACAGCCCTTAAGGCGAAATACCATGCCTGATACACTAGTAATAGGTGACTCTATAGTCAGACACACTGACGTTCCACTTACCAGGCTGAACAAGGAGAGGGTAATGTTGAGCTGCCTGTTGGGTGCTAGGATCTGCCACATAAGACATGCACTCAGGTCACTCCAAAGTAAGTACAAATATGACTCTGTCATTGTCCATGCCGGCGTGAATGACCTGAGACATACCTCCTTGGACTACATGAAAAGAGACATAGATGAGCTCTCTGATTATGTAGCCCAGGCCGGTATGACCCTGACCCTGAGCAGCATCTTGCCCTCACCAAGAATGATGCCACAATACAAAGACAAGATGATCAGCTTTAATAATTGGCTCAATTACTGGTGTCATTCTAGGGGGATCCAATGTCTGTCTGCTTGGAATGACATGCTGGACAAGCCTCGTTGCTTCGCAAGGGACGGCTTGCACCTGTCACCACTGGGCTTCCAGATATTGGCTAAGGCTCTTGCCACCCCCATATTGCCTTTTTTAGGCAAGGCTCAAAAGACAAACCCACCACCTTAGAAAACAAAAAAGGAAAAAAACTAAGGGTAATCCTGCTCAATGCCAGAAGTTTAAATCTCAAGATGCAGGCTCTTGAACCACTCCTCAGTATGGACAGCATCGATGTCTGTGCAGTAACTGAAACCTGGTTCAAGGCTCCTGAGAGCACCCCAGCCCTACCAGGTTATTCTTTGTATCATTCATTTCGGCCCCAAAACTTGGGCAGAACCACAAAAGGAGGGGGAGTGTCCATATTCATTAAAGACACCCACACCTCCAGGTTAGTGGCAATGCACGAAGCATCAGAGACCATCCATGTGCAACTAACCATAGGCAAAACTGCTATACAACTTGTAGCATGCTACAGACCACCCTCTCAGTCTCAGGAACTCCATTCAGCCTTCCTGAAGGCACTGGAGGATATAAATGTCTCACCAAATACCATCATATTGGGAGACTTCAACTACCCAAACATAGACTGGGTGCATTATTCAAGCCCTAACACCCTAGCCCAAAGGTTCCTGGAATTCATCAACTCAAATGCGATGGAACAACTAGTCACCTCTCCCACAAGGGGAAATAATACACTTGACCTGATCATCACAAACATGGAGACAAAATGCTCAACACCGGAAGTATACCCTCACTAGTGAGATCAGACCACAAACTAATAACCCTAGATATTCTTATCCCACCTCCACCCCCAGCACAAAAGACCACAGTGAGAAACTTCTCAAAAGCCGACTTTACACTCCTTAGGACTGAAATGGTATCCTTCAAGCCTCCTGGGCCAGTGGAAACCACATCCCACACTGCTGAATCCTTCACAAATGCTTTCTATGGACATCTCCAAGAATGCATGGATCACGCAATCCCAAATAAAACCAAGACCCACTCCACCAAAGGTAGGCATCCTATCTGCTGGACCCCAGCCATAAACAAACTTTATAACAAGAGCAGGAAGCTACTGCAAGACAGAGCAAAATCCCATAAAGGGAAGGCATCTCTGATCAGCACTAGCAAAAAATGACGTTCGCTCATAAAATCATAAAAGGCCAACTTTGAGAGAAAAATCGCTAAGGACACTAAAGATAATCACAAGGCCTTCTTCAGTTATGTTAGAAACCTGGGTGGAAACCCTCAGATATGCCCAGAGTTAGTTCATAATGGCAAGAAATACACTGAACCCACAGATATTGCCAACATACTGGCAGACAGGTTCAGTGCAAATTTCTCCCCTCCCTCGCCCCCAAAAGATGAAATATTTATCCCAGGTGAATGCAACCTCCCTGACATCTCAGATGTCCAGGTGAGAGCTGCTCTCAGCAAAGCTAAAAATACAGCATCTATGGGACCAGACGGTGTCCCGGGTTGCATGCTACGTGAACTCATAGAGGAGCTAAACCCGCACATAAGAATGCTGTTTAATCTTAGCCATACTACAGGATATGTCCCTGAACACTGGCGTACAGCAACAGTGGTCCCACTCCACAAAGGAGGCACCTCTACAGACCCTGGAAACTACCGCCCCATAAGCTTTACCAGCCTGATCTGCAAAGCTATGGAAAGGATCATTATGGAACTCATAAACAAAGACATCGGGGACCTACAGACAATTGACCCTACCCAGTTCGGCTTTGTAAAAGGCAGATCCTGCCTTTTGAACCTGGTGGACTTTTTTGAAACAGTCACTAGAGCCATCGATGAGGGCAAATCAGTTCATACAGCCTACCTGGACCTGGCAAAAGCCTTCAACACAATACCCCACTCAGGCATCATAGATAAGCTCAACAGCTTAAAAGTAAACCTGTATGTCACAAGATGGGTTGCAAACTGGCTAAAGGACAGAACCCACAAAGTCAGAATAGCTGGAGCTATGTCAGATTCTAAGCCAGTCACAAGTGGAGTCCCACAGGGCTCTGTCTTGGGACCCCTCTTGTTCAGCATTTATTTCTCAGATGTGCAGGCAAACATAGGGGGGTTGTGGCTGACAAAGTTCGCAGATGACTGCAAACTAGGCGCCATAGTAGATACACCAGCTGACACATGCATCCTTCAGAAGGGCCTTACAGAAACAGACGACTAGTGTCAGAGTCATGGCCTTAAACTAAATGCCAAAACATGCATAGTCATCCCCTTTGGGAAAAACAAAGTACCCACAAATTACCACATAGGTGGTAATCCTTTAAGTACGGAAAAAGTAATCAGAGACCTGGGGACCTAAGTTGACACTGACCTCTCATTTGACACCCACGTCGCCAAAGTGGTTAGAAAGACCTTCTACCTTGCCCACCTTATCATGAAGGGATTCACATCCAGATCAAAGGATGTCATTGTACCCCTATATTCCTCCCTTATCAGACCTATGATTGAGTACAATGCCCCATTTGGTATGTACCTCACCCGGCACCTGCAGCAGCTGGAGAGACCCCAAAAGTACCTCACCAAGAGGATCAAGGGTCTCCAACATATGTCATATGCTGCCAGGCTAAAGAAGCTCCAGCTCTATTCAGTAGCATACCGCCTGCTCAGAGGTGATCTGTGCCTGACGTACAAGGCCATGTCCAATTCAGAATTAACGGACATGCTCCACCTCAAAAAATCCAAATCCATCAAAGCCACGAGAGCTAAAGATCTAAACCTCAGCACAAATATGAATAGGACATGCTGGAGGGACAGATTCATAACCCAGAGGCTTCCCGCACTCTGGAACAGGATCCCAGTCCATGTTAGGCGGAGCCCCTCACTGACTCTTTTCAAGAGAAATCTTGACAAGTGGATGGGTGATCGTAGGTTTACCCCGGGGGTCATCTCTGTGTCATTAATAGACAGAGGTACAGTAAACTAAATTTATTTTGTACACTTTTGTATCATTACATGGGGTGGCGAAAGCCACATACACTATGGCTAGGCTTATAAATGCCCTAGGGCAGATAGCCTAGTACTATACTATGAAACTATGAAATGACATTCCTGGTTATCTGTCTGATTCTTTTAAAGATGGAAACTTCCCTTAGTGGTTTGAATTGCAAATAAATTTCAGCTAAATGTTAATTAATGGTCTTGCACCCTTTAATTAGTTTACTTTGAAAAATATAACTATTCAAAGTTAAAATACTAGAAATAACTTTTCTGTTGATCCAAATTCAAAAAGGCTTGTATAGTTTGAGTGTATACCTCTACACTGTGTATAAACAAATAAGAGAGCTTGAAAAGGACAACCTAGTAAATTTTGACAACATGGAGTTGATAAACAGAAGGTCTTTGCTCTCATATCCCTATAATACATTGTCCTATTAAATTTGGATATTTTTTCATGGGAGTTATTATGCAGAACATTTTATGCAACACATTTACTAGTGAAGATGTTTACCATGGCTCAAGTTATTTGTTGGAAATGTTCTAATATAGTAATAGGCCCTTTGTGTCATATATTTATCGAATTAACTTCAGTGAAAAGTTCTGACTATGGATTTAGCTTTGTTTTGGATATTTTGGTCAGGTAAGAGGGGTGGTTGTATTTAAACAATGCTTACTCCTAATACCAAATCTCAGCATGCAACAGTCAGTGTGTTCCTTGCTTTGAGGTCTTATTGATTGCTACAAAACATAGCTAATTTGAGTTATTAATACTATCCTGGATTAGCTGCAGCCTTTGAAAATGTTTCAACAAATGGATGCAGATACAAGATCGTATGCAGAAAACTTAAAATGTGAAGGCTGAATATGCGAATTCTTGTTTTACATAAATGTGTATTCAAGTTTAAAGAAAATGTGTAATAACAAGAAATTGCTATCATGTGATGGGTGGGAAATCAGCACTATGTGAAATAATGCAGGAGTCCTTCACCTTAGAAAATGGTTTAATTGTTTGTAAATTACGTAAACCCATTAGGACAGGTGCCTCTTTTCAGGGTAATTGTTTAACTGGTGACCATTTAAGAGTTCATCACCTCTCTTTACCCAGAAGTCAGGAACATTCAGCCTCTTGTCTGATGACATTGTCACTCAGTCAATCATCAGTCTGCAGTCTTAGGTGCTCTGCTACCAATTACACTTATGAGCCATGAGCTTTCTTGTGCTCAGCCATAGTGCATGTAATGGACATTATATGACAAGCAGAGAAATCCAAAACCAATTTACTGTTTGGATTCAGATTCAATAAGCCAATCCACTCTGTCCTGAGCCATCATATTTCTCCATCATTACTCATGTAGACATTGAAGACTCCCAGTAGCCCTACCAAATCATTGGCCAATACCCTATTAAGTGTCACAACCAATGTCTCTCTCAAAAGGCTAAATACTCAAAAAAAAAGCTAGGTTCTTACGTACACGTAACAGTGAGGATCTACCTTTCTGCATATTGTAGTGGTATTGAGGGAACCATCTCATCAAATCCAACAAACTCAACAATATAGTACTCATCTGTGAACTTGTTTGTTTCTCTTCTACTTTCTGGAACCTTTTCTGAGTGTCAGCTTTGGAGTAGCAGACAGACCTGCCCACTCAAGAGGTCTGGTTCTAGACTCAACAGTCTGTGTAAAAAATAAGGCCAATATAGGTATCTGGTAATTTGCAACCTCCTGCATAGCCTCTGGTTTCTGCCCCAATGGTGGCATGATCTTTAATGTCCCAGAAGCTAGTTTCCACTGCTAATATCTAGTCTGTCTGGCAGAAACATAAATTGAGGGATAACAGAGAAGCAATAGCAATAGCTTCTAAATCTAAACATTATGTATTCTAGACATTGCTAGAATGTTGCAGCATTTAAGCAGGACTCTAGAGGCTTTAAAATATTATGGTGTCTAGCTCACCTAGAAAGCATACTATATGTCACTGGCAGTATGACCAGAATCTCTCAAGCAGCTGTCAAAACTATGGTGGTTATATATAGTATAGTCCATACAACAGTTCCTAAAATGAAAATGTTATTTAATGTGGCATTATATGTGAGTTTTACAGAAGACAGATTATTAAAGTAAAAAATCTTGGTTACAGACAAAGGCTGGAGAAATTGTCCCAATATACTATTAACTACAGGTTAGTGAGATGTGGACTTACATTGACCTATAAATGTGTGAATAACAATAGGTTTGATAAAATTAAACAACATACATGGGAAACTAGGAACAAACCATTATTTATTGAGGTACAAAGGCCTGAAATTTACCAACATATAACTTTCCACAGTAGATCAGGATTGTAGGGAATGTTTTTCCTTGCCATTTTAGAAGACTGAACAACTTTTGTGCCTTTAAGAGGGGTTTAGATGGCTGGCTGAATACAAAAATTTATGCTCCAATATTAATTGGTGGCAAACCCTTTGAAGTTCTATAGAAGGCTATGAGTTTGATCATTCTGAACATTGAACAATGAACATCATTATATGGATGTCAGTCATGTAATTTAAAATTTTAAAGATGGTAACATGAAAAGACTTGTTTCGGGTGCTGTCATTATTTATTTATTTATTTATTTATTTATTTTTGAGCTGCACCACTTTGATAAAGGGATTGGAAAATAAATATGACAAAAAAGGAGGATGGTTGGTGTACATTATGGATGATTTAACCTGCATTTCCTTGTTTGCTATTTTATGGCAAGGTTATAAATGCAGGGCAAGACTGATTTTTATTGACAGAACGTATTACATTGGGGAACTGCATTAATGTACTTTCTACTTGTGTATCTGTCACAGAGGGTCACATGCAGAGCAACCAGATATTAACTAAAAGTATCTTCTGTTTCATTTTTTGTAATTTATATTTATTGATTCATTCATCCAATAATTATCACTTGTCTGCTAGGGAAAAATAACATGCCACTACATTTTACTGATCTACTCCAAAGACTCCTCTATCTCAGGATTATATGTTACAACAGCTTTTCATAGCATGCTTACCCCCACTTTTTATCTTGGCTAAGGACTATGTTAACACATTGGTTGCAATCATATGATTTCCTCAGTTGTATGAGCTGGTATTTAAAAAAAAAAATTATATTAGCAGTTTCAGCATGTTTTAGCAATGAAAACATACTCTACATTTGCCTGATATATTTATATTAATTTTTATACCCTTGTTAATTCAACATCAAATGCCAAATAAATAGTCTGTGCATGTTTCCATAGCATTTCAGAAATCTATTCTGTGGGTGCGTTGTTAAAGCATTCACTGATTACATTGTTCTAAACTTTAGTATAATCAGAGACTGATGTAAAAAATCATACATTTCATGTTTTTTGAATCAGCAGCAGCTTGTAGAGTGCGTGTACATTCATATGTTTATCCATGCATTCACTAAACCCTTTCTCAGTGTTATGCATGTTATAGCGTTAACAAACAGCAGCAGAAAGTGACAAGGCAATCTACATGAAAATGAAGGCAAACTTTCTTCAGTGCTGCATACTTATTTTAATGCTATTTCTGCAGCATCTGTGTCATATATTTACTAGTAAACGTGTGTGAGAATAACCATTTTATATTAGATTCAAAATGACTGAAAACAAATAAAACAATTTTTTTTGTTTTGCAGGGGGCAATTCCTCCTGCATCCCCACACCCCCTGGTGACTCAGAGATTGCACAGCAGTGGGATCAGGGCAAATTCTCTGATCTCACAGCAAAGCGATGTCGCACAAAAAGCAGACAGTTAAAACACCATTAAGAAAAATGTTCACTCATATGAACATTCGGTCTTTTTTACATTTACAAAACTTAAAAGCATTAATTTATTTCAGCTTTTATTCTTTTGACCTGCAAATCTCTCCCTCTCTCTCCTAAGGGCAAACCTACACTTTTCCTCAGGGAAAAGCCCTACACAAAACACTCATGCATAAATAACTATATCTTGTACTTCAAGTACACCAGCACACATGCACAGCACTTAATCTATCCCTTTTCCTAGCCCTTAATCTAACCCAGCGCTCAAATACTTGCACAAACACTCATCCTCCTAAAGGCAAAATGTTTGATATATCTAAAAATGTCAGATATTAAAAACCAAAAACCTACACTTACTTTATCAGCAAGCACTTATTTTTCCTAATTTCACAATCTCCTGTATTCTATAATGAGGTTTCCCAAACACTTCATTCTGTCAATGATTTGACTATTTGCTCTGAGCTCAGGAGCAAAAACAGGACCTCTTTTCAAAATAAATGTAGCTAACCACTTCTTACATTCAGCTATTTTGCAATAACACTTCAGCCCTGACTACAAATATATGTTGGCATTCAAAAACTGAATATCTGCATTGTACTCCATACCTCTTAACTATCCAGGTTTTCCCAGAATGTGCTGATTTTTACCTTTGATCTGGTCCTCATGACATTTGTGTTTTTTTGGGGCAAATCACTGAGGGGGACTGATACCACTAAATAATAACAGACATTTGACTTTCAGAGTTCATATTCTTCAGAAAATGCATGCTAACATAAAAACTGTTATTCTAGCAACTTTCTAAGTTTATAAGAGCAATATTTGAAATGCATTATTATTTGGGCCCTTTGACCCCCCCCCCATTATTTTAGGCTTTGTCCAGATTTCTTTTGCTAACAAGCTGAGGGCTATGTGTACTACTAACCAGCATCTGCTAATCATGTCTTCTGACTGCTTGAACCTGGAAAGTATGTACTGATGATGTGTGTGTGTGTGTGTGTGTGTGTGTGTGTGTGTGTGTGTGTGTGTGTGTGTGTGTGTGTGTGTGTGTGTGTGTGTGTGTGTGTGTGTGTATATATATATATATATATATATATATATATATATATATATATATATATATATATATATATGTATGTGTGTATATATAGATTCCATACATTTGGTCGAATTACACTTAGTTGAAAATGATACCAGGCATTGCACTTCACTGAAAGCTCACTTCACTGAAAGCTCACTTGGTCGAAGTTAATTTGGTCGAAAATGGAATATAGCCCCTGTCCCACTGCAGTGCAACCCTGGAGTGAGAATAATAAATAAGGGGGGGCATAGCCCCACACAATGGGGGGTGTGGGAGGCATAGCCCCCACATAATTTTAATGTAGTCACTATTATAAGAAGGTCTATCCATTAGAAATGCATTGATATATATTTATATATATATATCTTTAGTAAAACACTATTGGCATAATGTGGGGGGCTACGCCCCACACACACCCCAATGTGGGGGGCTGTGCCCCCCACCCCCCTTGTTTAATATTCTCACTCCAGGGTTGCACTGCAGTGGGGCAGGGGCTATATTCCATTTTTGACCAAGTGAGCTTTCAGTCAAGTGAAATGCCTGGAATCATTTTCGACTAAGTGTAATTCGACCAAATGCATGGAATCCATATATATATATATATATATATATATATATATATATATATATATTTATAGAGAGAGAGAGGCACACGCACGGATATATTGACAGCTATCTCTTTCTATATATATATATATATATATATATATATATATATATATATATATATATATATATGTGTATATATATATATATATATATATGTATATATATTTTATATATATATATATATATATATATATATATATATATATATATACACACACACACATATATTCATATATTATATAATTAACTTAAGTATACACCACCATACCACTGCAGTAATCAACAGGGACTTTAATGCACAGGCCACAACAAGACAGGGAGCAAACCAGATTATATTCAAAAAACAAACTTCTTCAGTGCTGACATCACAGGAGAATGTCCCTTAATTTAAAGTAAAATTGACACTAAAATATGCATTTGATAAATCATTACATACTAATGTATTAAAAGCGCACCCTTGATTATATCAAAAATATAAAAATTATTCATCTTGTAATATATAAAAAGGATATCACTTCTAGATGATTGTCACTGTTGTAGTGACACCCCAATCTCACGTGCAAAAATTAGCAAAAAAGGAGTTGTGGTTGGATGGACAAAAAGACAATATAAATATACATGCATAATAAACATATCTGGTGCTATCTAGTGGTTAAAACATCAAGTATATCAATTAATTTAAGCCTAAACTATAAATTGTACCCAGGTTAATAATCCAGCTTCTTTCTTTAAAATGAAATGTATGTAATTTATCAAATTTATTCTGGGAGAAAGAGGTCACTGAGTGGTTTTCGACAATTACCATCAGATGTTGTGTGGAAAGCTGTTACTGAAAGATGGTACTTTAACTTGTCTGAAGGACATTCTTTGGAAGTGATTTCTTAACATTGGGTGTTAGGAGGTTTGATAATTCACAGCAGAGCTTCAGCAAGTGTAATATCTACGGCATCTTCAATGTGCTGGTTAAAGGGAAATGAAGGATCTAAGAGATGTCCAAGATATTTTTGTACAGATGTGACTTCTTGTTTAATGGCACCTTTATTAGGATAGGAATGGTATTAACTGTCTTTTGAGTGGTGCCAAAAGTCATCACTCCTGATTACCTAGGATTGATAGTTCATTCTGGATTGTCCACTGCCAGAGCGTGTTAGACTGATTTACTGAATCTTGCAACATTATTTCAAATCCACTGACAAATGAGCTATTAAATATCTTCATTAATGTGTAAAACACAATGAAAGACATATTTCTTGATGTGGGGATGCAGTTCATTCTCAAATCCTGATACCCAGAGAAGGACCATTGTACCTTAATGAAAGTGGCAATATAATGCTCTTAGAATATTTCACCAAATATTAAGTAATATCACAGACTTAGCTGTTTTTCCCTGTTATTAGGAAATGCTTAATTGAAAATAATCTGATTCCCATACTTTTGTGCATGTTAAGTGCTGAACACATGAACTGCAATATCGGATTTAAAAATACCCCCAACTGAGGTTTACAATATAATTATCTTCTATTAGCAGGCAATTAGACTGGACAATATAGTTCTTTTTCAGCCATGACCTTGTCTGAAATGGTTTAAGAGATTCAGCAAATAGAAATAATGTAGCAAAAGTATTTAGATAATAAACATCAGCATATTAATTGCATTAACCTATATAATAAGAATCAGTCACAACTTGAAACCCAAATGTCACAATGTGAGCAAGTGAAAATCCATGTGCATCAGTCATAAATACTGAACACATTCAGACAATGGCAGAAATGGAAAACGGATCTAGTGTACCTTTTCTGTTGACTTTAAATTTATAAATCTAAGACAATTCATCAATTATGTGCAATATAACAGTAAACAGAACAGCAATCATATCATAAATTATGCATGCAATACCCATTAACTGTAGAATATTCAGTGGGTTGACTGTAAAAGAATCCAGGTATCACTCCTTAAATAACCTTACATAACTCATCTTCTCTCCAGCAAGATTCAATCCAAATTATAAGAAAACATTTCTCTTTGGCCTCTTATTAATCAGTAATCCAAACAAACTAAATCATATCACATTTCATCTTTTTACTGATCTCAGTGACCACCTTCATATTCGGTTCCACATTTCTCCAGACTGCGTTCCCTCCATGTATGAACCCATTGCATGCATTTTCAATCTCTCCCTCACTGTTGGAATAGTTCCCTCAATTTAAGCATGCTTTAATAGTCCCCATTCAGAAAATTCATTCACCACCACCTAAGGATTTCAGTCTCATTTCCATTCTCTCTCTCCCCTAAGATTTTTGGAAAATATATTTATGATTTATTCATGGAATTCTTTAACAAGTGTAATATTCTCACTGGCAACCACAACACCAAGACAGAGATATACTCTCTTACAGACAAATATATACAAATGATGAAAAGTCACACTTTACACAGCTCAGTTTCATAGTTTCAAAACATGCTTTCAAAAGTTTAAACCACAACATTCTTATTGGTGAACTTCAAACCATCATATTTAGATCCTCTACTCCTAGTATATTTACTAATTATCTGTCCTTAAGGACATTAGCTATCAGTAGCTATATCTATCTATCTATCTATCCGTATCTGATAATCTAACCTCTGGTGTTTTGCAGCTTTCATTCCTTAGTGGACTTATCTTTTCTTCACTTTTCATCGCTGATATTACCTCAGTTTTCCACCGCAACAACATTACTCTGCATGCTGATTATATTGTTGTGTATGACATCTTCACTAACCTTTCCATCCTACAAATGAGCTTCAAAATTACCTTATTTTGTTCTCCTTCTGTGCTCTCCAGTAATAAGCTTATCACAAGCAGTGCCAAGAATGATGATATGCTATTCTATCTATAAACATTCACATTCCTATCAATATCTCTATTCACTCTCTCTCTCTTTCAGTCAGACATCTTACTGACACTGTATTTGTCACTGAAACAAATCAGTTTTTCACCATTTATCCATCACTGCCCATGCTGTAACTGCCAAAATGTGTGCCGATACCACAACTAAAGTATGCCTTACAATTTATTGCTTTCAACTCCTCCCAAAACACTCAAACTTTTCAAATGACAATAAATCCATTAGCAGGCTCATCCAACTCTCTCTCTTAGAAATGAAGTCTAACAAAGCCAAGTTTGAGGTAAATTTGGCCTCCTGAGCCAAGGACAACCACAAGGCATCTTTTAGCTATGTCTACAACCTCAAAGGCAATACACAATTGTGTGCAATTGTGTGCAATTGTAAATTGAGCCAACTATACTGAGCCAGAAGATATAGCAAACCTTCTGGCTGAGAAATTCATCTCCAAATTTACCCCCTCTCTCCATCAACCTAACCTCAGGAAATGCCATCAAATATAACTCCCACTAGGGAACAGGTCCTTAATGCCTCTCTAAGGCCAAGAACACCATATCAATGGGCCCAGACAATATCCCAGGATGCCTTCTAAATAGCATGAAATATGATCTATTAGGCCCTCTGGAATTGTTATTTAACTGTAGCCTCCAAACAGGTTTTATGCCTCATGAATGGAGAACAGCAGCAGTCATCCGTCTGCACAAAGGTGAGCCATCTACGGATCCTGGAAACTAGAGACCCATAAGTCTCACTAATGTCATATGCAAAGCCATGGAAAAAATTATCATCGAAATGATCAGTAATGAAATAGGAAACCTCCAGACACTGGACCCAACCCAATTTGGTTTCATCAAGGGCAGGTCATGCCTACTCAACCAGGTGGACTTCTTTGAGAAAGTCACCAAAGAAATGGATGAGGGCAGAATGATTCAAACTGCTTACTTGACCTGGCCAAGACATTTAACACAATCACCCACTCAAACAATGTTGACAAACTTAAGAAGCTAGATACATACACCTGTGTCACCTGATGTATAGCCAGATGGCTCACAGACAGGACCCAGGAGGTTAGAATTGGGGAGTCCACCTCTACAAAGAGGCCAATCACAAGTGGAGTCTCTCAGGGATCAGTCCTGAGAAAGCTCCTTTTTGAATTTTACTTCTCTGAAGGCCAACGTCAATGGCCTCTGCTCTGGATGACTACATTTGCAGATGATGACAAATTAGTAGCTGTCATTGAATCACCCACTGACCCAAATGTTCTCCAGAAATGGCTGACACAGACAAACAACTAGTGCTAGAGCCATGGACTAAAACTAAATGCCAAGAAATGTATAATAGTATCCTTTGGGAAGTCATCCACCCCTGGTAACTATCATATTGACAACACAACCCTAAGAGCTGATGCAGTAGTCAGGGACGTGGGGACACACATAGACAGTAATCTAGCCTTTGACCACCACATGAATATAGTAGTGAGGAAATAATTCTATGTTGCACAACTTATAAACAAAGGTATGGCATCTAGGTCCAAGGAAGTCATGGTTCCATTGTATTTGGCATTTATCAAACCTATCACTGAGTACAATGCCCCCTTTGGTATGTACCTAATCAGGCATATCCAACAATTGGAACATCTCCACTGTTGCTCGTCCCTTACTCCAAGGATGAAAAGCAAGGTGGGGTAGTTCTTTTAAGAAGCTTTGTTATATGAAAACACATCAGGATGGATAGCAGCATCAATAAATATAAAATAACTAATTGACAAACAGAGCATACACACATGCATGCTTACATCTCAACAGCTAACTACAAAATGTCACTCGGGCTCGTACACGCTCAGTACTCAATACACTTCTACATGTCCACAGGAGGTTCTTAAAAAGACATACACACATTGATCTACACTCACTAAAAAAATACAGCATGCAAACAACATGCCCTCTGCAGACCATCTCAAGGCCCTATCACTGTGTTTTGTCTTCTACAGGCTGTTGAGGGGAGATCTATGCCTAGCATATAGCATTGTTAGACCCCACTCTGATGACCTCCTGCATATCCACAAAACAAACAGCACTAGAATTACCCATACTAAAGACTTAAACTTTGTCTGTGATATAAATAGGACCTGCTGGAGATATAGGCATGTATCCCAGCGACTACCCTTCTCTGAAACAGGCTCCCTATCCATGTGAAGTAGAGTTCCTTCCTAACCCAACTCAAGTGTAACTTGGGCAATTGGATGGGGAACAGGAAATTTATCCCTGGTTTGGCATCTATGTCTCTAATGGATACAGGCAGCCTGTAAATGATTCATCTCCCAGGCCCCTGATTGTAAATGTTTCAACTCCCAAGCCCCTGCTTACACTTATCAAGGGTTCAGAACTTGTCAGAGATTTGGGATGCATGGCTAGGCTTAAAAAGGCCCTTGTGGTCCTTAGCCTAGTTAACATCTATGAACCTATGTACATATGAACATCATTGTATGACTTTAAAGAAGACAGATTGGCTTCCAGTGATAGCCCAGGCACTGTCCTTTTCTATTCAATAACCTTTAAAGTACTCAATATGATAAATATTGCCCAACTCTTCAGATATATTCTACAATCTTTCCTGTATGAGCTACACAGTGAAAATGACTATAGACCATCCCTAATTCTGCAAAACAATAGGAAAAATAAGTTTTTCTAAAAAAATTATACCATTTACACTGGCCAGATGGTATCACTTTCATAATAATATCATTAAAGAAACTCAATATCCCATTTCAGGGGGAAAAATTCCTTAAACACCTAAAAGTCATATTCCAGCACATATTTTATTGACAATGGTTAAACTGTATATATTATATGCAAATTACCCTCAATACATCACAAGCATTGACAACAACCACAAACACTTTCTTCTCCTCCTTTCACTTGTGTTAAATATTTATCACCTATTATTTACTTGCAAAATGTATACAATACAACATGTAGGCTAATAGCTAGATTCTGTTACATTTTCTCAATCAATTAATGCTCCTCTCTAAATCCTATGTGTGTGTTATCTCTCTCTCATACTTAAAACTATGCTGCATCTCTCACATAACTGCTGTAATCCAACCTGTATACAAATATTCACAATTCAGCCTTGATCAAAATGCCTGCAGCCTATCCTAGTCTGATAGATACTCTGCCAATCATATTACATATGTAAACCAGTGAAAGCAGTTTTTCATGTTAAACTGTTTTTTTCTTTTATGTGAATTGTTCTGTTCTCTGTGTTCTGTTTTTGCATTTAAATGTGTATTTAATATTCCGTCATTTCATTCTTATTTGTTATTGTACAATGAAATCCAGGCCATGGCTGAAAATGATCCTTAGTCCAGTCCACTTTCTTGGTTAATAAATCAATATATTTGCAAGTGTCAGCAAGAGTTATGAGAGGAAGTGAGGTATAACTTGTGTGCAAATTGATACAGTATTCACTAATAAGCAGGTCGCTATACTAGAAAAAATCTTGTTTTCATGAAAAAGGATTCCTTAAGCTTGTTGGAAACCATGCCAGTTATAGGTAGATAGATAATGTAACAATGCTTGATAATTTCAGAATATGTTTAATTAAACAATGACTGGCAAATAGCATTCCAAAACCTACACACTGATTGGCCAGCCCAACCAGCGTGCCCATATACTAATGAAAAAAGGTCCGGTTGCCCGGACTTTTTCCATTAGTATATATCCTGATTTTTTTTGTCTGTATGAGCACAGGTAGCAACGGAGAAAGGAAGATCTCTGTTGCTTTAATCTCGCTATGTTATACGTTTAACATAGCAAGATAGCTTTAAAAAGGGAACAGAGATCTTCTTTTCTCCGTTGCTTCCTCTATACAGCTCTGATGTGCTGCGTAAGCATGGGAACACAAGTTCCATATGCATGCGCACTACATCAGTAAAAGCCCCAGGATAGCGGAAAACCACGGAAGGGCATCACGGTAGTATTATACAAAGACATTACTTAAGAAAGGTAAGTATTATTTTTCTTAAATAATGTCATTGTATAATAGCAATAACCCACTTCTGGGTGTGGGTAATGCTAGATTTACCCACGGTTGTCTTTGTTTGGTCACTCGGGCTTTGCCTTCGTGACCAAACCACACCAACCATGGGTAAATCTAGCATTACCCACACCCAGATGTGGGTTATTGCTTAAATAAACAATCTTCTGCAATGGAGTAAAGAAAACACGGGAGTTAAATTAAATGAGTAAAGAAGAAGCATATCAACTGTCTAAAACAAAGCTGTGAGACTTACAGTTTTTCATCAATTGGTCAATGTTTGTTTTTCCTAAAATGTTGCTTCCTCAAGGTACTATAGAGATGTTTATAAAGTAGTAGTGACACATGTGATACAGTTCTGTTCAAGGAATTTGGTGTGAGGGAATGTTCCCATTAAAAAACCTGTCTTAACTGAGTTTAAATGCAATTTCTTGCAACACAAAATATGGTGGTCACTCTTTATGTTTTGCTGAGACATACTAATATCCCCCTAGGACTAATACTTTGGATATTTACAATTACTGCTAAAGATGCAAACAATTTCATTCTTAAATAATATACTTTAGTACTAATCCATTCTCTGTCAACACATTACATATTTTGCAGATGAGGACTATAAAAACAAGGGCATCCAAAGCCTCTCTCTGCAATATCAGCTAACTGATTTTTGGTCACTTGACCGCTACATATATATGCACATATATCCAATATCCATGACAACAATAACTACTACAATGACTATGAAAAAACGAGTGATTTTACTTTCTTCCGAATTAGGCTAATCACAGATTGCTATTTATATTTATTATGTGCTATAAGGTAAATTTCCAAAGAAACAAATATATTTTGTCTCCACCATCTAACTCTACTGTCTTATTAATACAGTCACCCTCCCCATCCTCTGTAATAATGCACTGCAAGTATCATCCTATGGTGGTCTTTCTCTGATGGAGGGTTAGTCATTTGGTGAGTACATTTGATACAGGAGTAGTTGAATATGAGAGTCAAGCAAAAGATAGTTAACTGGATCTCAGAAGACTCCTTTTTCCTCGCTGTTCCTGTTAGTTGAAAATGCAGTGCAAGCAAATGTTTAACTCCTTGGGTGCCAATGTTATAAGAATATGTATGTAGTTTTATTTATCTAAGATCTAAGAATAAGGTAATAATTATTTACACTGTTGGTTAAAACACTGACACATGTTTCCTATTAGATTGCCCAGGGTTGTTGCAAATAAAAAATATTAATCAATGTGTTTACATTTGTCTTCTTTAACAGCAGCCATGTAATTAGTTATTTCTTACCCTAATCAAGAGTGGTGTCAGTATTATTGCACCAGGAAGAAATAGGGAGTTAGAGAATTCTGACAGCTTTCCTTTGTAATTGTATGTGTGAAACGCAATTATTTGAGCTAAAGAGTCACTAAAATACAATGGTTCAAAAAGACAGTGAAAAGACAGTGCCCAGGATGCTTGTCCAAAGACTCAGTTTAGGAAGTGGCATACACAGGGATGATGTAATACATATAGAGTACAGGGATGATGCAATGCATACACAGAGAAGATGTCGTACATATCTAGGGATGATGCACTGCATATACAAGATGCTGCAGTACATATAGACAGAAGATGCAGTACATACACGGGGATTATTTAGTACATATACAGTGCAGGGATAATACAATGCATATAAGGGGATTGGGTTCATATTATATGATCAAACGCTAGAAATAGTGAACGATCTATTATTGAACCCAGATGCATGAAACCGCAAAATGTTGAAGGAATGGATCAGCAAATATTTTCCCAGGGAAAAAAATTGCTGATCCAAAAAAAAAAAAAAATGTACAGGCAACGTAAAGTGGGGGCCTTCACTACCAGCCCCTGATGTGGCGTCTGTGCCCCTCACCCCCCACCTTAAATATACCAACTCCGAGATCACATCACAGTGGAGAAAACAGCAAAGTCTGGAGCACGGCCCAGTGATTTTTTTTCCCTGGGAAAAAATTTGCTGATCCGATCCTTTGATATTCTGTGGTTTCATGCATTTGGGTTTGACAAATGAGCGTTCACTATTTCTAGTGTTCAATCATGTAATAGGAACCCATGGGGAAGATTTAGTACATATACAGTGCATGGATGCTGCAATGCATATATAGGGATGATTTAGTGCATATACAGTGCAAAGATGATGCAGTGCATATACAGAGAAAATGTCGTACATATCCAGGGATGATGCACTGAATATACAAGATGTTGCAGTACATACAGACAGAAGATGCAGTACATACATGGGAATGATTTAGTACATATACAGTGCAGGGATAATGCAATACATATATGGGGATGATTTAGAACATATACAGAGCAGGGATGATGGAATGCATATACAGAGAAGATGTCATACATATCTTTGGATGATGCACTGCATATACAAGATGCTGCAGTACATATAGAGAGAAGATGCAGTACATACACGGGGATGATTTAGTACATATACGATGCATGGATGATTCAATGCATATATGGGTATGATTTAGTACATATACAGTGCAGGGATGATGCAATGCATATACAGAGAAGATGCTGTGCATACCTTGGGATGATGCACTACATGTACAAGATGCTGCAGTACATACAGACAGAAGATGCAGTACATACACGGGGATGATTTTGTTTGTATACAGTGCAAGGATGATGCAATGCATATACAGAGAAGATTGTAGTGCATGTCTAGAAATGATGTACAGTTGCAAATTAAGTTTTCCTTGGGTCCTGCAGAGTTTTTAGGCCATGGGCTTCCCACTTTTTTGGTGGGGAGAGATCATGCATAAATGCACACATTCTTTTGAATTCATATTACTGATTTAAGGCCATTCAAACTGTTGTCATTATAACCTGTCAATGTCCACACCTATCAATTACAGATATCTAACAGTGTATACTTCAAATGCCCAACTGAGATAAAGCATTGGCCACAGTAAACCATTTTAGGCTGCTTTACAGAAATGCACACTTGTCATGTAAAACCGGACTAATAACTGCTTATCTTGTTCATGACATCAGGATACGCATTCTTTCCTACAGACAACCCCCCATACTTAGCAATCATAGACCCTTCTTAGCTGTATATACCTCAGATGTAGGACTGTGGTCAAAATAATAATTATGGATGCAATAACGTACTTGAGGTTTGTTTCACATAAACACATAGTAGCTCAAGTATTCCAACTTATTTGTCACAAATGCATACTCAACCTGTAAAACTAGATTATCTAAACTGATCAAATAATAAGAAGCTAAGTTTCTTTCATCCACAGACAGTTCCACACTCACCCAGAAATTATAGCCATTTTGCCTAGTACATTTTATCTGACTATGGTAACAAAAAAAAAAAAACAAAACATTGTCTCTTGGCCTACTACAGCAACGAGCAGAACAAAGTCATATTTAATCATAGGCAAAAACGCAGAATCAGGGAAAGATTTTAACATTATTGTTATATACTCAGAGTTACTAGAATAAATGTTTTGCATTAGCATACATTTTCTGGATAACATGAAGTCTGAAACTTAAATGTTTGTTATTATTTACTAACTGCAATCCTCAACTATTTGCTAGAAAACCACAAATCTTATGAGGAAAAAATAAAAATATGATGCAAAATTGGGGGTGTTCAACAAACTCGGATGCAGTTGACAGCTGTGTCATTTCAACTTTGTTTCATAAACACTAGCTAGACCACAAGTATTTCAAATAATTTCATTCAAATCTAGATTAGTCCTGCAAATGCAAAAGTTTTATTCTGTGTCTTGGCCAACCTCCAATAAACCAAAGGCTGTCTGGTTGCCCTGCACTGTGAGGCCCTGTGTCAGTGGAACACTAAAGTGCTTTCAGCTACACTAGTTCCCCTCAGCAAAAGTTTTATTCTGTGTCTTGGCCAACCTCCAATAAACCAAAGGCTGTCCGGTTGCCCTGCAGTGGGAGACCCTGTTTCTGTGGAATGCTAAAGTGCTTTCAGCTACACTAGTTCCCCTCAGCAAAAGTTTTAGTCTGTGTCTTGGCCAACCTCCAATAAACCAAAGGCTGTCTGGTTGCCCTGCACTGTGAGGCCCTGTGTCAGTGGAACACTAAAGTGCTTCCAGCTACACTAGTGTATGTTAGAGTTGTATTTAATGTGTCCTCTAAACTGAAGACATTTGGCTATAACCTTTTACAGTAAGCGTGCATACTACTGGTCCCACCCCGCCATTTTTTCTCTTCCTATAGTACTCCTGGTCAATTACTTAAAACAACTTTCTTTCTCTTGGAAAAGGTTTACCTATGTACCTGCAGCCCATACTTCAATTGTTTTTCCCTATAGAAGTGGTAGTCCTTTTCATCACATTATCTAGATTAGTAGTGCAAGATTTGTACTTATTAGGAATATACTGCATTACACTGACTTGGAAGTGACTGAGCTTGGTTTCCCTGACTGTTTTCTTAGCAGCTGGCCTAGTCCAGTTTTTCTGGCTCACAACCTTGTATTACTTTGTGTCTATCCCCCTCCCCCACCTTGAACTTGCATGCCTCCCTCCCACTCCTGCTTAATTACAGAGGAATCAAAAAACCTGATGTAGAACGGCACCATCTTTTGACTTAGTTTTTCTGCCCTTGCGTCATAGGAATTCCCAGTAGTGTGCTCACATATACCATATTTCATTCCTTTTTAAATAGTACTCTACTGACTCCTAATTTACTGCATGTCCCTTTCCTAAAACCCCTGGCATAACTACATTTTTTCCTACTTCTCAGTGAACTGCAGCTCCACTTTATTAAAGAAAAATAGTAATGTCTTTCGGCTTTTCCCGGTTAGGGGTCGCCACAGTGGAACTCTGGTCCGCTAATGATTGGCAGTGGATTTTTATGGTGCAGAGTTGCCAGCCTGATGCCCAACCTTCAAAGAAGGCACAACCATTCACGCATGCACCTACCTGCATGTCTTTAAACGTCACTCGACTGTGGGGAGGACATGCAGACTCCACACAGAAGGCGTTCCAGCCGAGAATCAAACGGGAAAACCTCTTGGTGTGAGGCGACAACACTAACTGCTGCACCACCGTGGCCCACTCCATTATTAAAGAATAGAAAAATAAACACAAAAAAGAAAAGACCTTTTTTCTTTTAGAATCTAGCTTGTCTAATTGCCATTAAATATGGCTGTTTATCTTCCTGGAACACTGGATTGTACTGGCTGATTGTTTTTTTTTTTTGTACTTTCATCTGTAGCAGGTGTAGCCCTGCTCCGTTCGCCCTCACTGCGTTCTGGCTCACTTCGCTCCCCTCCCACCCCCCATATCATTTCCTTTACACCTAACCATGTGTCCCTCTCAACCATCAAATTTCTCCCCTTCCTGTTACACAAGCTAACACCCACTACAAACTCTCTTCCTACCTTACAAACTCTCAACCAAACTCTCAACCAACTCACCCTATTACTCTCTCCTCCTCTTCAAACATGCCAGACTTAATCATTCCTGTCTTACTTCTACCTGCACTGCTCCTACACAACATAACATCACCTCACACACTCTTAACCCCTATACATAAAGCCCCCACCTACCATCACCTAAACTTCTTTTCTTACCCTCAGCAACCCATACGCATCTCTGCATCTATCCTTCCAATGAATATACTACTCCCTAAAATAAAAACTCCTCCTTTCCATCATAGAACATCTAAGTATAAAACAAAATACTTTCACAACTACCCACAAAAAATGAAAGCTTATGACTTCCCAAGGACTCCACTCTTGTCAGGTGATATACACCCAACCCTGGTCCTACCACTATTCCTAACCCTCCACAAAATATCACCCCCAATTCTAATCAACCATCCACACCAAAAAAGAAAATCTCCTTCTATTCTATCAATACTCGAAGTATGCTCAACAAACTAAGCCAGTTTCATGCTTGGGTATCTCTTCATACTCAAGACATTATCTCTGTCACAGAAAATTGGCTTAAACTTCAAAACCAAGATAAAGACATTCTTCCTCCAGGTTATAATATACTTCGCCAGGATCGCTTAAAGAAAAAAGCTGGAGGTGTTGCTTTAGTTTACTCTAACTACCTCACTCTCTCCCTTCCTAAAGAATCGATTCCCTCCTTTACACCTGCTTAATTATTAATAGCAAACTTCAAACCCAATGCCTTTGCTACCATCATAGTAGTAGCCATATACATTCCACCAGGGGACAACATCCCCTTAATGGAAAATATACTATCATATCTCTCCCTAAATTTCCCTAATGAAACTATCCTTCTTGCGGACATAAACATTAATTGGCATAACCTTAATAATCCAAACCCTCCACAACACATAAACCTCCATGGATTTACAAAACTAGTCTCCAAACCTACCCATACTAATAACTCACATTCTTCAAGGTCCTTGATAGATTGGATACTTGCTTCTAACCACAGCAATACCATAACCCTGAAATTCTACCTGATGCCCTGAGCGACCACTTACCTATAAAAGTGCTATGATACATCACCCACCTCCCCAAACCACACCAGCCTATCATCTGCAGCAAACTTTCAACCTTTAACCCAGGCACTTTTAAAACCCTCCTCTCTAGAATTAACTGGAATTTCCTTACTCAGCTCCCACTCAGTGAAGCAGTAAATGCCTTCGACTCAACTTTCCTAAATATTTAAAATTCTCTAGAACCACCAATAAAAGTTTGATTAAAGGCAAACATTTCACCCTGGCTAACTAAAACCACCTGCACCCTTATGAAATCCAGAGATAGAGCATAGAAAACATGGGTACAAACCAAACTTCCAGCTGACCTCCTAAAGTATAAAGAACTTAGAAATCAGACAAAAAAACTTATCAACAAAGACAAAAAAGACTTTTATTATAATCCCCGCAAAACATTAAAATCTGATCCAAAAAAATTCTGGAATGCTATAAGCCAAGTACTACATCCAGGTAACCCAACTTCACCAAACCCATGCCCAGACAAGTCACCTGAAGAAACTGCCAATACCTTCAACACCTACTTTATCAAATCCATTTCCAAAATATTTAACCCCAACCTCTCAAACAACAACACTTCAAACCTCCCTATACACCCCTCAACCACTATCTCAGTAGACTCCTTCTCTCTCAAACCTGTCTCCACTGACTATATCAGAACTCTACTCTCAAAGCTCAAACCATGCTCTGTATCAGCAGGCAATATTCGTTCTTACTTTCTCCATATTGCTGCACCCTCCCTTGCTATGCCTGTGTCTATACTAATCAAGCACTCCCTCTCTGAGTCTAAAGTTCCTTTTATCTGGAAACAGTTTTACACCTCCTACTCATAAAGGAGGTAACTCCACAGAAATATCTAATTTCAGACCTATCACTATCCTCTCCCCTCTCTCCAAAATCCTTGAGAAATGTATACACAAACAAGTTATGCATTATCTCTTGCAAGAAAAACTTCTCACTCCAACACAACATGGCTTCCATCCCAAGCATAGTACAACCATAGCTCTACTATCATTTCTCAACACCTTAGCCCTTGCTAAAGATGATCGCAAACTCATATCCTGCCTATTCCTTGACCTTTCTAAGGCTTTTGACACTGTCTTACACATGCTGCGACTTAGTAAACTTGTAGATCTAAACTTCACCCCTGAGGAAGTTGCATGGTTCTCTAGCTATCTCTCTGATAGGCTGCAGACAGTATGATGGGGCTCAGCACTATCTACCCCTCTCTCAGTAATGTAGTATTCCCTAAGGTTCCATTCTTGGACCTCTACTCTTTAATATCTTCACCAACTCACTCCACTCCTCTTGTCCTCAGTCTAACATTGTCCAATACACACATGACTCATCAGACATAATTATTGCTAATTCCCCCTTAGAACTCGTAACAAATATCCAGACATCTTTCAACTTAATAGAGACATGGCTCACTAATAATCAGCTCATCCTCAACCCTAAGAAAACAAAATTACTACTGTTTCTACCTAAATCCGCAAACCACATTAAACTTTCCTTCTCTATAAGGTCCCTAAACAATACCCATATACAAGTCGAAAGTAGCACAAAACTCCTTGGCATTACCATTGATGACCAACTAAAATTCGATCTTCACATTAACAATTGTATCAAAAAAAAAAAAAACACCAAAAGGTAGGACTACAACAGGAACAACAAATTCCTAACTATTGAAGCTAGGATTTCTCTTACCTATGCCTACCTTCTACCATACTTTTAACCTATTGTTCCCAAATACTGACAAATCTGAACTCCTCCCTACTTGCCAAATTAGAATCAGCCTACCACAAAATAGCTAGATTTGCAGCTCAACAAACATATAGATCTCACCACTGTCTCTCCCTAAAATACCTGAACTGGCTTGAACTACCTCACCTGTTCCTAGCATCTCAACTCCAAATCATGCAATCCATTCTATATCAGTCTGATTTCTACCCAAGTCTATCTTCTCTCATCTCTCACTACTCTCCTACCAGACTTCTCAGTCACTCAACCCAAGACCTACTAAAAATCCATAAACCCAAATCCAGGGTTGCACAGGGTGCAACTTATATAGGTACCATCCCCCTATTGTATGGAACAAACTCCCACTAGTCTTCAAGTACTCAAGCAATCCCTTGTTATGGCCAGCACATAAGTTAACTGAAATGAGTTAGGTAATGTGCTGAACATAGACCTTTTAAAATAAAGTTATTTTGTTGGCTAACCATGGCCACCCTGGAGCAGTGGGCCTCAGGTGGCCACCTGAATCACACCTATTATAATCTGCCACTGATGATGTAGTACATGTAATTAGCACAGTTATAATGTACTGAATATACAGGGATGATACTGAGCATATACAAGGCACAGTCATTTATGTAAAAAGCTTATCAGTGTCTGACACCTCTGTATTTTCCACAGTTGGCCATATAACATCTTTGCAGGACAGCCAATCTCTGCTTCTTGTATCTCAGCTGGGATGACTATGTGAATATACATCATGGTGACACTGCATCTACACATCTAAATTCCTCTTCTGCAGCAGCTAAGTGGCCAGAAAGGACTATTTTGATTTTTTGAATAAGATAAAAAATATTGTTTGGTGTGAAGATATGTATTGGCTAACATTGGATGTTAGTAGTCTATATACGAATATCAAAAATATACATGGGATAGAGGCATTATTTAAGTCAATGGGAGATTATCCACTAACACATTATGTGTTGGAATTAGTTAAATTCTGTTTGGAAAATAATTATTTTAATTTTAATAATTGAACGTATCATCAAATACAAGGCATAGCCATGGGTGCAGCATTTGCACCCATGTATGCCAATATCTTTATGGGCCAAGTGGAATCTGAATGCATTTATACACATTCATTTGTAAAAAAATATGTAATACACTATTTTAGATTTATAGACGATCTAATTTTTTTGTGTAAAGGAGGTAGAAATGATAGTGTAAATTTTATAAAAGACATACAAAGGAATAGGTTTAATATTAAATTTGATGGAATACAGTGTGGAGTTAATGTTTCTTTCTTAGATATTAATTTGAAGGGACTTACATGACAATATATAGTTACTGGTATACATAGAAAATTTAATTGTATAAATCAATTTTTGATGGGCACTAGTTGCCATCCAAAGCATACAATAGAAGCTATACCATACAGTGAATTTTTGAGGATTTCCAGAGTATGTAATACTGAAGTAGAATTTAAAAAGGAAATAAATGACACTACGGAAATGTTTATAGATAGAAAATATAATATGCAGGTGATACAGAAGAGTAGGGATGAAATATTTAAAAAAAGGTATAATAAAGGGACACAAATAAGTGACAGGATGTACAGTAAAGAATATAGAAATTTTGATAATATTTTTATGGTCTCTACATATAATATCTGCAGTGATGATATAAATAGATGTATATTACATTTTTGGAGATTCCTAAAAAATTATAAAGAACTAAGTGAGATGACAAAGAAAAAAATAATGTTTAGTTATCGAAGAGGGAGGAACGTAAGAGACATAGTAGTACACACTAAGTTTGAATTACCCATACAAAATATAGATAGGGCAATAAGCAATATAGGAACTAGACCTTGTGGTAAATGTAAAGTTAGTGCTTTTCCTTACATAAATGGAATAAATTTTAAACCTACAGGTCTTTATAGTTGTGTTACAGAACAAGTTATTTATATTATTAAGTGTGGATGTAGGAAATTTTACATAGGGCAGACTAAAAGAATGTTTAAAGTCAGAATCATGGAACATCTGAGAGACATTAAAAATAACAAGTTAGAGAGCCCTTTAGCTCAGCATTTTGTTAAATGTCATAATTCTGAAACTACTAGTTTTAGGGTGTCTATTTTAGAAAACATTATTAGAAAAGAAGCTAGTGAAGAAAGTATAAAAAATTTACTTTTAAAGAAAGAATTAATTTTTATTTTAAAATATCAAACACTGGTACCAAAAGGGTTAAATACTGACTGCTGCTGGAAAAGTGTTATATAAATATGCTGCTTTCTCTCTTTTTTTAATTGGTTTCTTAATTGTTAAATTGATGTTTGATTATATAATGTGATAATGTAGGTGTGTATAAGTATTGGATGGAAGTGTTTTGTTAGTTACTCCTTGAAGGCTTTGTGTAGCCGAGGCGCTAGAGAAGAGTATCTACAGAGAATAAACTGCTTTGGTGAACTGGCTGTTGTCTTATTTGGAAAAAGCTTATCAGTGTCTGACACCTCTGTATTTTCCACAGTTGGCCATATAACATCTTTGCAGGACAGCCAATCTCTGCTTCTTGTATCTCAGCTGGGATGACTATGTGAATGTACATCATGGTGACACTGCATCTACACATCTAAATTCCTCTTCTGCAGCAGCTAAGTGGCCAGAGTTGAATGGGCTGAAAGACTGACAAATGTGGAGATCAATGGATGACAAAAATATGCAAACTGCCAATATCTATACCCATATTATTGAAGTCCAATAAGTGCTGTCCAGATATATCATGGGTTTCTATGCAGACCTAACTAAAGTCATATATGACACATCACATATCCTGACAGTCAGGTATTATGAGGCTTAAGATACAATGCACAGTATGTTGGTGTTACAGAGCAGCTGATGATGGTCTATATAAATGTGCTTTTCTGACTGTACATGAGCCAGTGTATCTCAAAAACATCAGTGAAGACCTTGACATGTACTCATCATGGATTGCTTTGCATGTTATGCCATTCACAGACATGGATTTGGAGTGCCTAATCATAGCCAGAGAAATCCAATGCCTGGTGTTGTTGCTGGACAATAAGCACTAGGTTAGCTCATGATCTCTAGTCCATCTGATTTTGTGCCAGTCCCAAGCGCACCACCACAAAGCTGGCCTCTGCAGTTTGGACTTTACCCTCTCCACTCACACATCATGAATTTTAAGTTAGTCAATCCTGTAATCCAGCACACCTCAGGAGTGGAAATTCTAGACCTTTTAATAGAAGGCGACATGGTGAAACTTACCCAGATACATGCTGTGGCCAGCCAAGCTGTACGATGTAGGCTGTCTACCTATGTTATGTACAACATGTCTACAGTCCCTATTGTATATGTTTCTGATAGCAACCATATGGGTTTCCTAGTATATATTCAAATGATGACAGACGTGCCATATAGATAACCATTATGATATAAAATAAAAAAATTGATATGTCAAATGCCAAATACTTTCAGGAGAAATGCATGCTAGTGTACTCTGGGCTGTAAACATAATGGCAGCTGTCACTGTGTGGGCATGACGTTTATCTATGTCTTTTAGGCACATAGTGTTGATATAGCTGAAGTGATGATGTCATACGCATCTCCTTGCTCAATGTCATCATTTCCGTTTTCACAGATATAATCCAGGTCAGGTATCTGGGGCTAAGAGCACAGATTTATGCAACCATGGACTGGGAGGGCACTTTGTTTTGATGTTAGCATATAGTGCAGTACTCCACACAATATAACCATCTGGGGTGTTTTATGGTGTGGGTATTTCACAGCTATTTTGGACATATCTGGACCTCTAAATTGTGGCTTCATTAACCCAGTCACATTCATTTATGCTTCATACATCCGCTTTATTATATGCCCCTTTTTACCTGATTGAGAAGTAGAGGTTTTTAATCACCACCCCAAGGGTTACTCATAGTTGCCTAGAAAAATGAATCAATGTTTGTAATGCTCATACAGTATAATCATATTCCTGGTCATATATTTCTTAAATTCCTTTACCACATATGGATATTACAGAAGTTTGTAAACATACTTAGCTGCAGCCTGGCCTTCAGTTATGCAACTATTGCAAATCTGTGTGTCATTACATAATTTTCCAAACAAAGGAACCATACCTCTCAACTGTGGATAATTTCACAGAATGTCCAGATTTTTGCCTCATATATTTAGTCTATTCCTCATAAAATCTGTGGTTTTCTGACTAATCATTGAAGATTAAATTCACTAAATAACAACAGACATTTATTAACCTTCAGAAAATGCATGCTAATGAAAAAGCTGTTATTTTATCAACTTTCCATTGATGGATGTCTTTCTGTCTTGACTACTGGAGCCTTCATGGCTAGGTAGGTACTGACAGTGCCAGTAAGGACCAGAAGGAGATATGCAGTTGCATACAACTGCTGCATGATTGCATATTGATTGCTAGTATCTTTGGGGAATATTATGCAATTACAGCCTCTTGACACATGACATGAACTGATCCATGATTCAGGAAGTTGATGTTTAGAACATTCTAGCTATGTTGTCCATCTGGTACTAGACTGTCTTAGATGTGAGTATAATCAGTGGCAGGCAAACTTGTTTTCAAGTGATATTAACTTACCATTCTGGGTAAATGGATTCATGTATGGGGTACATATATCACATACAGACAGCGCCCAAGAGAGCAAGTCTCAAGGGAGTCACTGCCGACACCTTGCTGGTTATCTTTTTAATGCATGCCAAGCAGCAGCAGCTGGTAACATAACTATCAGCACATTTACCTGCATAGTAGTTGTCACTACATAAGGAAGCACCTTTCTCTTGTTTGCTGTGGTTACAAGACAAATGTAGAATGTGATCTTCTATTTTTTATTTCTACCTTATAAACATATAACATTACTCTAGAGACTTCTGCAAATGGTGCTAAATGCCTGCAGTTACTTGGACATATTTTCCTTTGAATGCTGTGCTGAGGGACTGCTGTTCTGAATTTCCAGTGCTTGCAAACATCTGCCACTTCAATGTATTTTCTTGTCTGAATGTAAGTTGTTTTAGGATCTGTCACACAATGCAGTACTGTGCTCTCCTGCCTTCTTTACCACAACCCCCTTAAAAGATCTAATGAAAATGTCATCCTTGTTTAGTGCTGTAGTCAGTTCTACCTTCTACATTCAACCAAGTTTTTCAAAATAAAAAGTATAATCCTTATCCTAAATAGTTTAATAGTCTTACGACATTAAATATTCCAACCAATTTCTACTCTGCCTTAGGTATTTATTAGAAAATTGCATTAATGTCCTAAGAAAACCTGTACTGTACTTTACCTTTTTGTTCATCTAATGGTAAAATGGGAATAGATGAGCCAAAAGACAAATGTGATAGCTGGGTGACTGCAGTTTCCGTGATTCAAATTCATGGAAAACAATTCCAGTGAATCCACTTTTATAAAACTCAACTTTGCCCTTTTCCCCACAGTTTTGTGACTGTGGTATTAGTGTGTATGAGTTAAAGAGTGTGGGAGTGTCACTTACATAGTGGGTGCAGAGGGGCTTGCCACTCTGCAAAAAATAGTTTTGGATCACCGAATGTGGTATTCAGTGGAACTATTTCACCAGAGTGGGGCTTGCTCCAATTGCCACTGATGACTCAATATGAATCAGTGGAAAATGGGCAGCTTACCCTTAGACACATCAGGTAATGATTAGAAAATGGCTAATGAAACATAATCTTAGCAAATCATTCAATTAAGCGTCCTTAAATATGTCAGCAATAAGACTAGAAAAATTATAGTAAAACAGCATTTTAGCAAGCCATTCATTCTATGAAAATTAATAGTGGTTTTACTGATATACTTTTTAGGTGCTGCCTGTGTTTATAAATCCCATCCCCATTTCTTCATGCATCCTCAGTGGTCAGTGATACAGTGGCAGAGGAGTTAATCCCCATACTATTCAATATATGTAATGCCTAAGACAAGACAACCTTTTAAGACTTATTATTTCAGCCTAGGTAAGTTACCTGTGCAGTTGCTATTCCTACCGTATATGATTCAGTATTTGCTACCAGTGCTGTTTGGGCACTTTACAATGTGAATAACTAGCTATTGCTCTTGGATTTTACAAGTCTATATAGAACATACAAGTTTAAATAGGAAAATGCGAATTCATAGTGAGCATCCTTTCTGTTAGCAACTAACCAAGACAGCATAGTAATACCTTCAGTTACAATTTGAGGCAAGGTTCAATGTGTTAAACTATATTCTTTGTGTTCAGTATTGCAGGAATATTTTGCATTTGTGTTCTGTAGATGATTTAAAATAAATATGCTTGCTTTTATGCCAGCCTTTATTATTTATGTCATTCTGTTTTAAATGTACAACACTTACCTCTGAAACACTTAGTTAAATATGATTATAATATTTTATTTTCATGTCTTTATGAAAAATGTAATTTTTGTCTGATGTGGTTCTTGGTCCATCAAAAGGCCTTCATTCTGCTGGCAGGACATCTTAAGTCATAGTCCATAATAAAATGTGTAGTTACTATTTTGAGGCAGGGAGGTTTCGAAGTGTTAAACTATATCAATTGTGTTCAGTATTGTAGGATTATTTTTTTGTTGTGTTGTGTAGATGATTTAAATGAAATATGCTTGCTTTTATGTCAGTCTTTATTGTTTTGTCATTTTAAGTTTTTTTTTTTTAAATTTACAACACTTATCTGAAACACTTAATTGAATATAATGATGATATTTTATTTTCATGTCTTTATCAAAAATTTATTTTTTGTCTAATGTGGCTCTTGGTCCACAAAAAGACCATCCTGCTGTTGTCAATATATCTTAAGTTATAGTCAAAAGTTTATAAATAGTCTGTCAAACATTACCTTCCTCCAGTGTTATTTCTTAGGAATAATGCTTCAGTTCCACATTTATTTTGTTTAGAATAACCCTAATTATTTTAAGGGGAGCATTAACAGATGTCTCGGGCAAGTTATACATTTTCTGCTGAAGTAAGTTGATTATTTTTGTACCTCCATGGTACTTTCTGTCTCCAGTAGAGCTACACCTTTTGCTGCTATGACTTACACGTTTTGTGTTTTGTCTCTGCTTGTACAGAACTGTGAAGGTTAAAGGTTAGCATTTGCTGTTGAAGGACAAAGATTTGCTAAATGAAAGTACTTAACATATGAAGGCAAAAAAAAATGTCCTCTCAGATTTCAATAATGTATTTATTAAAGTAAATTAACTTATGCATGTGTAGGACAAAACAGAACCATTGAGCACTTGAACTGTCTTCATTAACTAAGGCAGATTAATAATGACATGCTTAAATGATAACATGAATTAATCCCTGAATAGTGCTATTAGGAGGTAATTAATTTCCTTCTCTCTGTGGAAGGAAGATACTGCTAACAACCATAATATCTTGATCTATAAAGCTGCACAAATGCTGCTATTAATTAAAACAATTGATTTTCTCTTAATTTTCTTGTTCTTTATTTTCCATAATATATTCATGTGTATGGAGGAAGATTCCAGCCTTATTTTCTGTAAGTCTTAAATTATAACAGAAAAGCTATAGCTATTTATCAGCCAAACAGCACTGTCATGTGAAAAAAATATAACTTTAAGACTGCATTTCTAATAATAAATGGACAGTAAAACTGCCTAAATTCCAGACGTTACACAGTGTCATTTTAGAATTAAAAATATCTTACAACAGGAGCTAAAGGTTTGATTTAAATCATATCCTAGAGCAGTGATGGCGAACCTATGACACGCATGTTGAAGGTGACACATGCCACAATGTTTTGGATGACACACCAGCGATCACCATCACCCGAGTTACCAAAGATGCTGCTTTTGCATTGGTTGCTCATGTGAAGTGCACTGAATTATTTTGTGCTAGGAATGTTTGACATGCCGAACCTAAAAGGTTCGCCATCACTCTCCTAGAGCTTCTCAGTGTCTTTGGAATGCAACTTTTATGTTTGTTTTAGTCTTCATGTATATGTTTTTTTCTAAAAAAATAATCAGTTTCAGAAATTAAAAGACAGGTAAACAAGCTATCAGTAAACTGATATACTGAGCTTCACACATGTAATGTCAGTAAAATGCATAATGTAAAGCACATTAGGACAAATGTAATTATAACATGCTGTCTTTATACAAAAACTATATTTTGTACATCGTCTTCACCTGTTTACAGCATGTGTTCCATACACCAATGGACTGTTGCGGCAATAAAGCAATAAAACCGAGACATACTGCAAATCCTTGTGTTACCCCCAAAGCACCCGGTGACAGTTTAGTATTTTGCTATATGTTGATGATAACAGCTGAGCATCGGTATACATGTCCTGTGTGCTTACACTGTCAATAAATAAAACTCTCAAATATGCTACTTCCTTTGCCAAGACAGTCTAACCTGGCAGCCTATATGGAATGACCTGATAAAACATATAATTTTAAAATATATTCATTATGTACACAGCTAAAGGACTTAGTAGAGGAAGTCCTAATGACTTCTTAAAATACTGTTTTCTTTATTATAGTGGGGTGTAATGGTCATATGGTTCCATTTCTTTCACCTGTTCCAAGCTCAAAATAAATGGTAACATCTGAAATGTAGCCCTAGCAATGAATAATAATCCATGTAAGAAACCTAACGGAATGATTATATTGTGATTCACTGACTCGTTCCTTTGTCCATGGATAAAATCTCTATCCTTAGAAAGATTCTGATCAGCCAGATATCCAAATGAATCATACTGACTTGTCATTTAATGAAATGTGTTAAATCATGATTTTCTAATGAATGGAACAGCATTTATGTTAATATTAATTTATACATTCTGTGTTATTGTTACTGAATTTTCCTCTGATGGTGTGGAAGTTGAAGAAAATCAGTAAGATATGCTGAACATTAAACATATGTGATTTTTCACAACAGATTAATTAGATGCTTAAATTGTAAAATGGAGACATCCTTCAGAGTGTACATATGAACAGTTTTAGTTATTTCATGTATTTGAAGATGACAGCACAAACTGGAAAAACCCAAAATATCCAAGAAGTAAAGTCCAAAACTGATGTAATAAAATTATTTAAAAACTCCAATTAATTGTTATGTCAGCTTTGGACTTACTTTTTGGATGTTCTGGGGTTTTCCCAGGTTGAGCAGTGATCTTTGCTTACAGGTTGTGATTCTACACATTTTCCGTGTTTGTTGTTTTGTTATTTCATGTATATATTAATTTGTTAAATAAGCAAGTAAACTAAGCTCATAACCACTTTCCAGCCACAGTCTGGGTCATTAATATAAGAACAAGTATACACAATCAACCAGTATGTTTTGTGGAGGTAGAAAGATGCCAGCATATCCAGAGAAAACCCATGCAGTCACTGGGAGAATGCAAACATTTCACATAGGTTAATTTATCATTTGATTATGTAGCAGAATGCCGATGCAGACAATAATAGAAGGTCTCTCATGCCAAACCATTGTACAGTTCTACAGTACCATGCAAGTAATGTACTAACCTCTGTCTCCGTATGAACTGTGTTTTTGGTGACACATCCTTTACTAATGGTGTCTCAGGGAACATAGCTAGGGAGTATAGAGAGGAGTTATGGGCACATAAAGCTTGATAAGGTAAGATAAGCATTTGCCAGGAGCAGTGGGATAGGTTAAAAGTCATGAAAAAGGAAATTATTTAAAATGTGTTGGATAAGGATAACTCTTCAATTACATTATATGAATATGCAATGAGTAAAATGCAACAGTGCATTTAACCTTAAATAAGATTTATATAATTCTGCAGTCTACTAAAATTTCATAATGCTGTGAACAAGTTATCACAAGGTGTAATTTCCTTATTACATCCTTTAAATCAAATATCACCTAAATAATATCCCTACATATGTTCCTTAATTATGATATTGTTTTAATTTCATTTATTTAAACTTGTAAACTGGCTTGGTCTAAAGACCCTTTTCAGCCATAACCTGGGCACAATACATACAAAATATGATTCTTGTTTATTTAATGTCATACAATCTAAATAAAACAAATTCAGAAATGATATGGAACATTACAAAACAACAAAGGATTCAGTTCCCAAAAAGTTTATTGTTATATATCTTGTCTTAGCGCCTCGGCCATTACAGCCTTCAAAGAGTACAAATTTATCAAAAAACACTCCCCTATTTATACATCAAACAATCATTTGATTCACTTAAAATAACAATCAATAAAACAATTAAGCATACATTTTAAATAAATTAAAGCAGACTTCTCCAATTAACTTCTCTGTTCAAACCTCTTGGTGTCTGTGTGTCAAACTTTAATATAAATACAGTTTCCTTATAAGTTAAAACACTTTTAATTAATCTTTTATCCCCCTTCTTAATAAATACTTCTTCCAAAATAGAAACTTGCAACAAATTAGCATCACTATTATGTTCTTCCTTAAAGTGGGATGCTATGGGACTTTCCAGTCTCCCCTTCTTTATGTCTCTAATATGTTCCTGCAATCTAATTCTAAATTTCCTTTTAGTTTCCCCAATATAGAAAAGGTTGCAGGGACATTTGGGACAATATATTACACCCATTGAATCACATGTAAAATGACTGTGTGGTTTGAACATTCTACCATTGATCCTAGGAAAGCTCAATCTGATAAATGAACATATACTACAATTATTACATGGCCTAGTACCATAAGATGATAAAGAGATAGAGGGATTAACTGCTGGGGTAATATATGTTGTAAATCTATCTGGTTGTACTTTAACGGATGAACAGATTTCTGTTCTCCATCTAGGTTTGAAATGTGTACCCACTGTAGCACCTAGGTTATACTTAATCAAACAAGAAATTTTTAAATTAGTGAGGAAATTACATTTAATTTTTTTTTTTGATGCACAAAGGGTTAAACAGCTGAATAATAATGTTTCAGAATATAGTTTTGAAACAGACAGTGAAGGTGACAGCTTTTTTTCTTGCTTATCTGATTATTTAACTGCTAGTACTTCTCCAAATGCTTATTCTCTGTTGGATACAAGTGGCATTGATTTTAAAAGTAAATTTATACCTCCTTATGTCAACAATAATATTATACATTTCTCAGAAATGCTTAATTTTTCCATACAGGAACTTGTGGAAGAGCATAGTCATAGCTCTTGGCAATATAATATGACTAAGAATGAATGGTGTGCTTTGAATAATCTTGCAAATAGAAGTGATTTGATTATTAAGCCTTCTGACAAAGGCAATAAAATAGTAGTGCTTCATTACACACAATATTATAACATGTGTATGCAACATTTAAGTGATGATTGTACTTATGAAACATGTGAGATCACTGAAGATTTCAATGCTATAAAAATTCTTTAGTATTGATTGAAAAGGGAGTATGTTTGGGATATTTTTCCAAAAAAGATTTAGATACTAAATTTAATTTTGATAATTGTAATTTAGCCACTTTTTATTGTCTTCTGAAGTTACATAAAGATTTTGCTAATCCCACTGGACGCCCTATTGTCTCTGCTGTAAATTATTTTTTACATAATATAGGAATAGTGATACATGGTAATCTGTTACCCTATGTTGAAAGAATTGATTCTTATATTAAAGATTCATTTGATTTTATTGATAAAATATCCAGTATAACTTGGACTCAGAATATGTTTTGGATTACTATGGATGTAACCAGTTTATATGCCAACATTAGACATATTGATGGAATCCAAGCTTTACAATATTTTTTAGATGATAGTCCGACTTCTCATTTTATTATTGATTTGACTCATTTTTGTTTGTTGCATAATTATTTCAGTTTTGATTAAACTATTTACCATCAGTTAAGAGGTACAGCTATGGGGACACCATTTGCCCCCATGTATGCTAACCTCTTTATGGCTAAATTTGAGTTGGACTATATATATAGGAATACATTTGTACAACAACATGTTTTATTTTATTTTAGATACATTGATGATTTGATTTTTGTGTGTAATGGGGGACTAGATGAGGTATCAATATTTTTTTCGGAAATAAATGATAATGTATATAATATTAAATTTGATGGTCTACAATGTGGAACAGAGGTTAATTTTTTGGACATTCATTTATCTGGAATGAAGGATGGATCTATTGCTACTACAGTTCATCGGAAATTTGAAGTTGGTAGCCAGTACTTGTTTGGTACTAGCTGCCATCCGATTCATACTATACAATCTTTACCCTATGGGGAAATTATTAGATTGTCTAGGCTCTGTAATAATAAGTTGGATTTACAGAAACAAATTAATCAAACATTATCTATGTTTTTATGGAGAGGGTATAATAAGAATTTAATCTATGAGTCTATTGAAAAGTTGATACAGTATAACTTAAATAGACAGGATTATAAATAGTAATAAATTGAATAGCAGTAATAATACTAAATCTATGATTAAAAAGGTTAAAAAAGATAAAATATTTTTGTGACAACGTACAATACTTTAAGTACTAAGATTTGGGAATTAATTAAATATTATTGGAAATTTCTGCATAGAGATGAATTGTTACATAAAATTGTTTCTGACTCGCCTTACGTGGCTTATAAGAGAGGACAGAATTTGGGGGATAAACTAGTTAGGGCATATTATATTACCCCAGCAGTTAACCCCTCTGTTTCTTTATCATCTTATGGTACTAGGCCATGTAATAATTGTAGTATATGTTCATTTATTAAATTGAGCTTTCCTAGGATTAATGGTAGAATGTTCAAACCACATATGATTCAATGGGTGTAATCTATTGTCTAAAATGTCCCTGCAACCTTTTCTATATTGGGGAAACTAAAAGGAAATTTAGAATTAGGCTGCAGGAACATATTAGAGACATAAAGAAGGGGAGACTGGAAAGTCCCATAGCATCCCACTTTAAGGAAGAACATAATGATGATGCTAATTTGTTGCAAGGCTTTATTTTGGAAGAAGTATTTATTAAGAAGGGGGATGAAAGACTAATTAAAAGTGTTTTAACTTATAAGGAAACTGTATTTATATTAAAGTTTGACACACAGATACCAAGAGGTTTGAACAGAGAAGTTAATTGGAGAAGTCTGCTTTAATTTATTTAAAATGTATGCTTAATTGTTTTATTGATTGTTATTTTAAGTGAATCAAATGATTGTTTGATGTATAAACAGGGGAGTGCTTTTTGATAAATTTGTACTCTTTGAAGGCTGTAATGGCCGAGGCGCTAAGACAAGATATATAACAATAAACATTTTGGGAACTGAATCCTTTGTCATTTTGGAATATTTACTGGCTTTGCTGCTTTGCTGTTTGTTGATATGGAACATTAGTCTGAAGTAAGACAGTTATAAATTTATATAGGTACAAGTGTCCAAAGATTAACTAGGAAATGCAGATATCACGGTTAAGTTATGCTGCGTCAAACTAATCAACAAGTGACAATAAATTATTCACAACTAGATTATTAGCACTGAATGTGATCCTGAATGATGAAAACTGATTCACATTTAGAACTGGTGAAGAAGTTATCGCTTTGAAAGCGATATACCTTTATTTTTTAACAGGTCTATCTGCACTGCTACTGAAATAAAAGATTTATGCACCTTTTTTAGTGTTGGTTTTCATCAGTCAGGATTGCAATCTCTCTTGGTAATGTGGTTATGACTTTGTTTTGGCTTTCCCCAGCATGTACAGATTCCAAGTGACCATGTGCTTTTGGCTGTGATGATGATAAAGAATAGCACTGACAGATAAGACAGCTAAACTAGATAGTGTCTAGCACTATCCCCACTGTTGATAATAGCACAATGAAACTAGCTATTTTCCATTATTGGTATGTTATAAAGCAAGCAACTTTAGACCTATTGATACTTATATTTATTGTGCAATACAGCATGAGGTAGCCACATTTTATATGCTGATCCCATTGCATTTACAAATAGTCATAAAAAGGGACACTGGCATACAAACAAACTCAGTTTACATGAGAAAGGGACACTGGCATACGAACAGACTCATCTGGCATAAGGATAGACTTCATTCTCATAAGAATAGACTCAGGTGCATAAGAAAGGTGGTCTGATGTCATATGTTGGATCTTGATTCTAATAGGAGCAGTGAACCAAAATCTCAGTGGCTGTGCTCACTCTCAAGCATATGATAAAGTATAATAACAAAGCTGTAGGAGAATTGTTAAGTACAATGAGATTTCTGAAATGTTTGATAAACAGTTTCAGTGAATGCACTGTGAATCACAGGCTAAATATATGTTAAAGGTAAGAATAAGTAAAGTGGCAGAGATTACAAGTGGGCCAGACAGGACTGCCCTCTCACTCATGTTATTTACATTCAAAGCAGAGACTCAGAAGAAACAAAATAGGCCAGTCATGGGGAACACCCATAAATTATTTGTTGCTGTATAATTTATTGTTTTTCCTAATTGGGTTTTCAGAAAACTTCTATGGGTATGCACAAAAAAAAATCAACCAAAACACACACACATATTTATTTGTTGTTTAAATTAAGAGTGGCATTAGTGTTAATAATATTTAATTATGATTTACATGGTGGTGTATGAGGCTCAGTATAGCATTATTTTATCTATCTATCTGTCTGTCTGTCTGTCTACTATCTATCCATTCTTTGTTGACTGGGTCAGTCCCACTGTGCAAGTGGTCTGTTGGTATCAGAAATGTCAAGCATGGTTTAAATTTCATTCATTTGTTGAGATCTATTTATAGGATATCAAAATGGATGGGCCTCTGTGAGAAAAAAATAGTGGCATAGTATTGGATTAATGATTTTACAGAATTAAATGGGTCATCATTACCTGTTTTGTACATAAAATAGATTGAATATGATGATGACTGGCCTCTGATGAAGGCTTTCATTCTTTCTGGCATCACAGCTTGGTCATATTGTAGTATCTACACAATTAGTCAAACTACACAAGGTAAAAGAATAGCTTGGATTTATTGAGTTTAGTGCATTTGTCCTTCTCCATACTAGGATGAAATCCTAGGGGTGGGGGTGGTTATAAAAGTCAGGCAATCCTGAGCTAGGTAAGAGTCTTTTGACTGAATTGTTCCTTCCTAGGGTGCCTTATGTGCTCATTTACCTCTTTATTCCCCCATGACAAAAGTGTGATGGCAAGGAGCAAGCTAGCTTGACAGGGTGGTCTACCCTCCCTCTCTGGAGAATCTGCCCTCCTTTGCAACATCTCAATAAGCTCTGATTCCATGCTGCTGGCCACAGAGAGTATACCTCCAGACACTTTCTTAGCCTATGTGTATGCACACATCATCATGTTCTCACAGGCTTATGCTATTGGGTACAACATTTAGTGCCCTTGCTAGGTGTCAACCATGTGGTGAGCCACAGACATGTCCCTCTTTCTGGTATAGGTGACCCAATAATAACCCTTAAGTCTCACCCTGATCTGCCATCACCTACAGACCCTCAAGTCATGGTCTTTGTCCCCCTGTACTATGAAGCGGGTCATTCAGTAAACTGATAACTTACTAACTATAGGATTTTAGAGTCTGGAAACAGTAGGAGAATTTACGTTTTTGGAGTGGGGAGTGAGTGTTACTGTTAAGGAGGAGGAGTTTTAGGTTTAAGGAGTAATAAGGGTATTTAGGTTTCTGAAGTGGGAAAGGGGTTTTAGGGTTATTGATTGGGAAATGTATGTGTAGGTAGTGAAAATGGAGTTTAAGATTAGGGAACATTAAGGACATTTAGGTTTAGAAAGTGGGAGGTGCGAGTTAGGTTTAGGAAAAATGGGGAGTTTAAGTTTAGGGAGGAGGCAGATACTTTTAGGGGCTCCCTACTGAAATTTCAGTACTCAAGATGCCGAGTATTGACAAGGCAAAAAAAGAAACACCAAAAACCCAGGAAAAGAGTGAATCATCAAGATTTTTCTTTTACATGAAATTTCTTTTTTGCAGGGAGGCAAGCCCACATGCACACTCCCACAAACTTATAGATACCAACACCGAGACTGCCATACTTCTGAGAAAAGGGAATACTCTGAGAAACTGCCATCTTGGAGTTAACATAAGAAGTCCATTTTCAGCCATTCAGCCTCCATGTTTCAGGATTCACTCTAGCAGGTTCCAACATTTCAAATGGTTACCAGTTTTTAGGATTACAGTTAGGGTTCTGGGATGGCTATGTGGTTTAGTAGGGTGGGGTTTCATGATGGTTATTTATGTTAGGAGCAACAGGTTTGTTACAGATAGAGTAACGGCCCTTTTAAGTTATTTGGTGGAATTGTGGTTTTATTTGATAATTTGAGATTCAGTGAAATTTTCATTAATGCAAATGATTCCATTTGCATGGTATGATTAATATGCCATGCAGTTCTTTTTATACCTGGATTAACAAGTACACATACTTTTCTGTCAGTTACTTTGCACTGCTTCACATCCCTTGCCCTTTTGCTTTTGGGTATAGCCAAAGAGGAACCTTTCACACAGCTTAGTATTCAGTTAAGAATCCTCTCAGCAATGCATTTTAAATTTCACCTTTGTTAAATTCATAGTAACTCAGGTATATTCCCATTCCTTATCATTGTAATTGTCCATAGCAGAAATCATAGTTTGATAAATGAAAAAAAATGATGATTCTTCATGAAGCACACACTGAAGTTTCTCTTTCTAAATGTGGGGAACTCACAATGTGCTTACACTTGCAAGCAGTAATGTAGGGGTCAAGACAACATAAGCTGTGGAATGTTTAAACCAAACTTTGTCCACCAATGTTGTATTCAGCAGTCAATGGAGACCGTGCTTTGTATTCAAGCATTCTTTATTTACAGTGAATTACCCAATTTGAAAATAAAGTTACAAATAACTGCTATGTTAACTCAAAAATTATGTCAAAATAAAATAACAGGTTATAATGCCTAGTGTTTTTTCTAGTCATAAATCCTGAGGCAAATGTCACTGATACTCAACATCCTTCCTTCTCAGCCCCTAATTCTATATCTCTGTAACCATTTCCAATGTCTCTGATGCAAAATCATATTGTCTTCAGGCCCCAACCTGTGCATCTCTCCATATTACTTACCCATCTGTCCTTTTTCTCTGATTCTCTCTCCTTCTTTTTCATAAGAAGAGGGCATCTTTCAGGCAGGAGTAATTGTTATACGTACACCACAGAAGGTTTGTGAAAGCACAATGTATATATGGGGGTTTACTACTCTTGAGCAAAACATTCAAAAGTCAACATCGGTTTGGTTGACAGGTGTGTGGGATTGACAATATCTGGTTAGGGAAATATGCCATTTCCTCAGGGACTGTGTGATATCAGACTTAGTATATTTGATTAGTAGGGGGTGTGGGGGAGCATGGGTGTCTCATCCACCTGCAAAGATACTCAATCTTTATTTTAGGTTAGGTTAGTCTTCAAAGCATATGCAGTAGCCTATTAATATTTTGTTGTCAATGTTAATCTGTTGATGCTTCAGACATCCAGTTGTGCAAACGGCAGAATTAGATTATCTAATTAAAATACATATAAATGTATTATATGTTGCCCATAGCTGTTTTTTTTTTTACAGAAGTAATTATAAACAATACTCTAGAAAAGAAAAAAAATCTACATAAGTTCAAAAAAGTCCTTGTATCTATATCATTAAGTTAGAAATGTATACATAAAAATTACATTTTTTATCTTACATTCAACTTCTAAATCAAACAATAGAAACATTAATTTTCCTACCCTGAAACAAACCTTAAACAAAACTTCCAAGTATTACACTTAAATGTATGCCTTAACTGCAACATATAAATTTATGACTACTAGGTTTGATAAATCATGCACACAAAAAATCTACAGGGGGATTCAATAAACCCTACATGGTTATGTTCCACCATAACGCGCACATGGTTGCAATGAAATTCAGATTCAGTAAGGCTGTGTACAGGTGCACACCCCCATGCAAACAAGGTAAAGACAGTGGCATACTAATTACAGGATGAACAACTGAATTGCATGCTAATCAAAAAATCCAACACTGTGGAGCTATTCAACAAGCTATAAAGCATCAGTGTAGACTCCATGCTGCAAATTTCAAAACGTTTGGAATGCAGCCATGGAGAGGAGTCTAAATGGACAGAATGTTAGGGGCTACTGCTGCTTTAATTCATTTCTATGTGCTATAGGCTGAAGCCAATGCTGCTATGATGCCAATAGGCCTAGGCCGAGAAGGAGAAGGGTTTTCAGGCCCCATTTAACTTTTCACAGCCTGCAAGATGTGGAAATTGAAGAGCACTACAAGGTGGACAGGGACACACTACAGAAACTCTGTGACGTCTGCCATCCTTAACTCCAGAGCCAACTGAGGGGAACCTATCTTGGTGTAGACAAAGGCAAGTATATCCCTTAGAATCTTAGTTACAGGTACCTTTCAGAGACAAATAGGGGGACATGCTGAGGGTGCCACAGGCATTAGCATCCAGGATCCTCCACCAGTTCCTGAATGCTATGCTCCAACATGCCAGTGACTACATATATTTTCCCCATAGTTTTGAGGAGAGAGCAGGAAATATGCAGGTATTCTACCATGTAGTACACTACCCTGAAGTACTGGGTGTCATAGATTGCACACATAAGGAAATGAAGACACCACCTGAGGAACAGGGTAGGCTCTACATAAACAGAAAGGGCTACTACTCTAGCAACTGTCAAGTCATGTGTAATGCTAAGGGATTTATCTTGACTATGTGTGCTGGAAACCCTGGCAGTTACCACGACTCACATATCTGGCACACCTCCCAACTGTGCCAGATGTTTGCTAGGGGGATATCCCACACGATCATTTACTGGGGGATACAGGCTATGCACTGGAACTGTGGCTGATGACACCCATCAGAAATGCACATACACTGATGGAAGAACGTTATAATGAGGCACACACTCAAACCAGAAATGTCATAGAGTGTTTTCCTGTGCTGCTGAAGTCATGGCTCTGATGCCTAAATTCATCTGGGGGAGCTCTGCAGTACAATCCATAGACATGTACAGAAATATTCACAGTATGTACCATGCTTCTCAATATAATCTTGAGGAAACAGCTTCAGCAGGATCAGCAAGGGGAAGCGGCACACATCCCATGATCAATGCCATTGTCACAACAGTCACAGGCATATGAGGAGTCAGAGGAGGAGCCACCAGCTGCTGTGGGTGCAGGCAAACCTAGGTGTGCTCAGTATGCTCTTGCCTTGGCTAAGAGACAATGCATAGCACATGCACTCACCACCTAGGGGCCTAAAACCTTCCTCCTACTCACATGCATATAATAACATTAATGCCAGGCAACTCACACAGCCTATAATTCCCCATGCTTGCATCATACAGAATCAGCTCTGAACTAAAACTGTGGCAACTACTACATTTACAAGGTAAGTCCTGAACCCTGATTGTATTGTTTAATAATATGAATATGTGACATATCCTTGTATTTCATTACTTGGTCCGGTAAGCAAGTAAAGGTGGGAGATTTGTACAGAAATTACCCATGTGACAGGAGAGACTTATTTGGCTTATATGTGTCCATTACTAAGTAGTAGGCCTCAGGCATCAAAGATTCACACAGTCATACCTCTCAAAAGTACTGACAATCACTGCTTCCCTTAGTTTAGCACCAAACGTTTGTACTAGAAAATCATTAAAGAGAGAAGTTATAAAGTAATTATACACATTGCTGTTTCGGACTTCACAACCCTCATATATGCAGTATGTAGCTGACAAAATGGAAGCATACCTTCTGAAGTTCATTACTCCTCTGTGCAGATATATCCTGAAGAAATAGCATATGTGCAGTCTTTCCACAATAAACAAGTCTCCTCACCATCGTTTTGCAGAGCTACATGGTTGCCTTTTTATATGGTGTAGATACAGGGCTGTTAGCACAGTGAAGATGCAAATGAAGTGTGAACTCATTAGAATTGCTGAATCCCAAATACTTGGATCCATGTAGGAGGTGTAAACATTGTACAGGCACTCCCTCGCTGTTTGGTTTTAATGGATTACAACTGTGAATGATTAGTGGTTCGGCAAAGGAAAATACAACAGCACTTCAGGCTGCCTTATTTCCACTGCGTGTATCAGGTTAGATCCACAAAGTGTTAGATGTAAGGTTGGAAATATAAGCAAGCAGTACCCAATTCACAGGTTGCATTGCTTAACATCCAACCTGCCCTTCATTTGTTGGCAACCTTCTTCCTCTTATCCCACCCCCAACCCTTTCATCCGTTTCACTGTTGATAATTTGTTTTATGTTAAGGTATTGATTGTTTTTTACAGTTACTGTGGGTGCAGCCTCTCTCCATTCACCCAAGCGTGCCCTCCCACCCCCATTCACACCTACACCCATATAATTTCCTTTATACCTAACCACCTGTTTCCTCCTACCTGAACACTCCTCCCCTTCCTGTTCCTCACAGACTCTCTAGCCTAGTTCCTGCCTCCAACATAGAATCCCTACCTCCTCCACCACCTCTCTATACACACCACCCTATAACCATTAACTATTACCTATAATTAATATTTTTAACTGCAGTAAATATGCATATCTGAACGTAGTACAAATACATTGACAATATATAATTCCCATTCACCTTATCCATAGTCAAGAACATCATTACAGATAAAGTAGCAAGTATCCCCCCATATTTACTAACTCACTATCTCTGCTACCCTCTCTTAACTAGAGGATACCAATTACCTAACCAATAGTTTTGCCCATACTGCAGCTCCCTAACACATAAAACAATATCTCTTGTACTGGCCATACTCTCCATCACTTTTCTGTAGCCGTATACCCAGCATTACCTGATGCTTATATAGCTCCTAAGTCTGTAACATCACTTCAACTTGTAGCTTCAGACAACTCCCATTAGCAAGTCCTATACTCTCATCCACCTATCACTTCAAATCTCTTACCCCTCTTAACTACAAACTCCCACATACACCTGATACTGCACCTTTAATACAACATCAATCTCACTCATTCATAGATAGTACCCTTGCATGTAACACATTCTTTCTGAAACTAGATAACATGGGTTACACATATCTAACCCAACTACTAAAAACATCATTCTACCCATTAATAGTCTTCACCCTACTCCTACTTTCCATCCTGTCCTCCTACCACACTCAGCTTTATAACCGCACCCCATCCCCATAGCAAACTGATTCCACAGCCAACACCACCAAACTAAAAAACGTCCCTATATCGCCATGTGACCTTACCTCCCCCCTACCCTTCTCTTACTTATGCATTAAACTGAAAATCAAAACTAACCCCCTCTCTTCTCAAAGACAAACTAAAATAATTCACAAATTGACCAAACTTTATCTACACCTACTCCATAAACTCACTTGCAGTGGTGCTATACATCCCAATCCAGGACCCAAAACATCAATCAGCCCAAACTTAAATCAGCTAAATCTCCTACACCACAGACCTACCTCAGCTCTCCTCTTCTTAAACATTAATGTATGAAGTACACTTAACAAAATTAATGAACTTCATGCCCTACTAGCTTTATACAAACCAGATATCGCTGTGTTAACTGAAACATGGCTCAAACCACAACATCACAATAATGAGATTACTGCCCTGGGTTACAACATCATCTGAAGAGACAGATCAGAGAAAAAAGGACGGAGGTGTTGCAATATTATACAAAAATCATCTTGCCTTAGAACAACTAGATTACAATACCCATGAATTGAAAGATGTAGAACTAATCCTTGCCAAATTAAAAATAAGTTCCAACAAACATATAAGTATTGCAGATAGCTATATACCACCAGGCAATAACATCACTGTAATGGAAAGCCTGCTTAATTGGACCTCCAACTCCCTTCCACATGAAACCATACTATTAGGAGACTTCAATATTGACTGGCTTCACTACTCCAGCCATAACCCCTCTGCCTTCATAAACATCCACAGGTTTACCCAAACTATAACCACCCCCACTCAGATTGACAAAACTTCCAAATGCCAGTCCATCTTAGACTGGATCCTGGTATCTGACCCCGCTCTTGCACAGCAATCTGGTGGTCTTCCAGATACCCAAAGTGACCATCATCCAACCTACCTGATTAGGAACAGATCCCAAACCATCAATCAACCTATCCTCAGAGTAGTTAGAAACAAAAAAAAAAAACTTTATAGCTACTAATCTCATCAATACTCTAAAAAGTTGTAACTGGACCCCCCTAAAACATCTACCTCTAGACGATGTCGTCGAGTCCTTTTACACAACCTTCATAAAATTCTTAAACCATCATGCACCCCCTAGAACCACTAGAATAAAAACTAACTATGCCCCATGGCTAAGAAAAGATACTAAAACTATAATGAAAGAAAGGGACAAGGCCTGGATTCAATATCAGAAAAACAAAACCACTACTTTGAGAGCAAACTATGTAAAGCTCCGTAACAAAGCCAAAAAAAACAAATCAAACTAGACAAATCCAGCTACTATACAAGCATGCAAGAAAAATATGCTCACAACCCACAAAAATTCTGGGCCTCAATAAATGGTATACTGTATCCAGGAAAGTCCATGACTACAACCCCTGTGCTTCCAAATAACCATGAAAACTTTCCCACTCAGTTTAACAAATTCTTTACCAAAACAGTCCAGACCGATGCCAATACCCAAAATAGTACTAGCAGCCCCACACCAATAGCTACCCCAACCCACCCCGATATACAAAACAATAGCCCCAATTTTCACCTCCACTCTGTATCCACCAAATCAATATCTAAACTCCTTGGTAAACTTAAACCAACCACTCTAACATCTGATAAGCTGCCAGCAGACTTCCTTCGGATCTCAGCTGAAGCTATAGCCTATCCTGTCTCTATTCTCATAAACAGATCTCTCTCAGAATGCAAAGTTCCCACCTCATGGAAAATATAATATACAATTACATTGCACAAAGGAGGCAACTCCTTAAAGCTCACCAACTATCACCCAATAGCAATCCTATCACCTTTATCCAAAATATTAGAAAGAGTTATTCATACTCAACTAATACAGTACCTCCAGAATAACAACCTACTCTCCATATCCCAGCATGGCTTTAGACCTTCCCATAGCACCACAACAGCACTACTATCATTCACCAACATAGTTAACCACCACAGAAACAAGGGTCTATTTGTTTCTTCCATATTCTTAGACCTATCAAAAGCCTTTGACATGGTAAACCACAGTCTGCTTCTTGATACCCTATCCACTCTATATATAAGTCCCTCCTCTATATCATGGTTCAACAGCTACTTCTCTGCCTGTCAGCAAGCAGTCCTATGGCAGGAGCAATTGTCCCTCCTGTTACCAGTAACCATAGGAGTACCTTAATGATCCATCATTGGCCCATTGCTGTTTTCTCTATTTACAAATCAAATCTCTTCATCCTCTCCCACTGCCTCAATAGTACAATATCCAGATGACACTACCCTCATATGTGCTGCCCCTACCCTTAGTGAACTGCAAACCCTTACCCAAAATAACTTCACCCTAGCCAAAACTTGGTGCACTAACATCAGACTTCTTCTTAATCCCCCCAAAAAAACTAACTAATTATTTTCAGTCCTGGCAGAGCTCCTCCCCTAAATAATAATTTCACCATTAACTCCAAAGAAAACATTCAAATCAGTCCAACCACACACACTAAACTGCTAGGCATAGAAATAGACAATAACCTGAGGTTCGACATCCACATAGCACAAACCATTAAGAAAGTGAATAAAAAACTTGGTCTCCTCTACAGGAACAAAGTGTTTATGACAAAACGCATCAAAGTAACCATCACATGATCTCATCTTCTATCCGCCCTCCTCTATGCCTCTCCCATCTTGATCAATCTCTGCCAAGCTGATCTAAATAAAATGGAATTGTGCTACAACAAGATTGCCAAGTTTGGTACTGAAGCCTCATATAGGTCTCACCACTATCTATCCCTTAAGCAACTCAACTGGCTTGAGTTGCCTCATATACTTCTACTCAATCAACTCTCTATAGCGCACAAACTCTACTACCTTCCTGAGATAACTCCAGCACTTCAGCACCTAATTCAGCCCCACATTCCCTCTAGACCCTTAAGATCTAGTAACCAGAACCTCATAACTGTCATCAAACATAAAAATGAAGCTGGTAAGTCCCTATTTTCCAACACCATTGCCAAAACCTGGAACACACTACCAAGCCAAATAACTTCTACCACCTCCTTTAGTCAATTCAAAAAACTCCTGAAAACCCACTATCTAAGTAACTGGCTATGCTCATGCCACTCACCACACAAATTCATACCAAGAGAATTTGTCAGGGTGCAGCTATGTATAAACAGTTTCTCACATGAAAGCTTCCAAACCCATATACATTTACCTTACAAAACTTATAACTGCAAAAGAAAAAAAATCTACCTCTGATTGTCTACTGTAAGAAATGTTAATCACTAGCATGATGTCCTGTTGTGTGTATATATGCTATATGTATGTTTATTAATCACCAGCAAGTAGTTCTGATGTATATATATGCCATATCTATGTTCTACTTCTTTTTACTCTCATGTAATGTATTGTAATGTGGAGCTTTTCTCCCTGGGCCCCTGCTGAAAATGGACCTGTGTCCAGTCGGACTTTCCTGGTAAACAAATGTAAAATAAAATAAATAAATAAAAATAAAAATAAATACATATGATATTATTTCCACTCAATATCCTCACAGTTTAAGGTCAATGATATATAATGGCTTACACACTGCATGTCTCACATTACTGGTCAGATAAATGAAGACTGGCCAACAAACACAGAAATGCAAGACAGAGCTATATATTTGCAAGCAATAATCATGACAGGTTGTGTGATCACTAGGTCCACTACATCCAAAAATAATAAATGTATAAAAAAAACACTTGTATGGTTTCATATCACCGTAGACGGTGTTGCAATTTGAGTGCAGATTGAGTTCAGTTCTTTGCTGTTTGTGTGACAAATATGAATAAGGCACTCCTTCTGTGTTCTAAAGGTGCACTGGAGTGAGAGTTGAAATCCAGATCTATGTAGACATATCTGATGTGACAAATCAAAAAAGTTCCACCTGCACGAAAGGCAATTGCACGGCTTAAGCAATGTAAAATCCAAGACCCAAAAGTGTAAGCCAGCAAACTGAGAGGCTGAAAAATTAAGTTTATTCAGTTAATGCAATGCACAAGCAAACTGGTTTCAGCTGGTACACCACACAGGAGGAAGGCTGTATGGTGTACCAGCCGAAACTGGTTTGTTTGTGCATTGCATTAACTGAGTAAACTTAATTTTTCAGCCTCACAGTTTGTTGGCTTTCACTTTTGGGTCTTATATCTGATGTGAGACATCATTTAAACTACTTGCCCCTTTTTTCTTTTTCTCCTTTTCTGTCTTTGTCTAATTCTTTTTTTTTTTTTTTTTGAGGGGGGCAATGTTTGCATGATGCAGCATTTAGCTCAATCACAGGAATAGATGAAATGAATGTTAGGTTTGGCTATGCTTATCTCATTTGTGCAAAGCACAGCAGTGTACAAACTGGACAACTGGACCCCCCGGGAAGCAGATAGGACCCAGATAGCCAAAACTGAAACTGGATATAGGTTCATAGGTAGGTACTAGGCTATCTGCCTGAAGGCATTTATAAGCCTAGTTGGGATGTGTTGGCTTTTGCCGCCCCCTTAGATTAGTTCCCTGTGCCTCTGTCCAGCAGAGCCATTGAAGTGATCCCTGGGGTAAACTTTCTGTTTCCCATCCACCCGTCATTCAAATAATGCTACTGGGCATTGTGCAAACCCGCTAAGTGGTATGGCATGGCTGTTAACAGTGAGACCTTAAGAATGATTAACAAAATAGGGAATGCGATATAACTACTCCTGTGGCAACAGGTGTTAAGTGTAGGGCTGGAGTACAGAAGGCCCTGGTTTCTAGTACAGGGTGTGCAACCTTTGTTTTCACTGTTGTCACACTGCAGTCTATAGCAATGAACTAAAAGATAGACAAGTGTTATTTCAACCATCTGTGGCAACAGGTGTAAGTGTAGGACTGCCATACACATGGTCCTAGATTCAAATTCAGCATATTTCATACACTTTTACTGTTGTTCCACTTCCCATATAGTCACTTTCACTTATAACACTTGAGATAGCGGAGGTGATATTAAATATATTAATATATTTATTATATTAATATATTAATTATATATATTATATTAATTATATATATGAGGGCTTATACAGTAGTATTGTGTCAGGTTTTTTTTTATTATTTATCTATGTATTATCACATTTATTATCAGATGTATGGCTGTGGATATACTGTGTATTATATTCCTGTAAGTACAATTCTGCTGTCTGGACTGGCATGGCCTTCACTTTTGCCTAGCAGACATACACAACTGCATGCACATCCAATAACCTTGGAATTTTTACTGCAATTATGTAATGCCTCACTTCTGCTCTCCGTTTACCATCGCACAAATGCATTGCTTGGTGGTGGAGAGCAAAGCATTTGCACAATGGTAAGTGGAGCAACAGTTTGCACTCCAGTAAATGCAATAACTGAAATTGGCAGAAAAGCATCATTCTCCATTGCTCTAGATCTGTGGCAGACATGGCAGGCTTTTGTGATAAAGGTGCCAGGTTTAGGGCACAGAGGTCGGGTGTCCAGGAGTCCAAGATTTCCAGTGCCACCGCTATCCCACACACTAGACAGCAATGTTGGCATCATTATAATGACTTGCAGAGGAGAAAGAGGGATATATTTAGCCACTGGATTGAGGAATTTAGAACTAGGGATATCCCACATCTGTGTAAGTATCATCTACTCAGAGTACTTGTAAGACTTAGAAAGCTGGATATAGGTAAGACTGGTATTCATAATGGTCTTCTGTTCTGTTCTGTTTTTTCCACAGCTGGCAGTAACTGTGAGTGCAATGTCCAAACCCATGTAGCTAGATTGGTGAGGATGAGGGAAGCATGTGGTATGTATGCAGCAGAAGAATAGTGTTATTGTAGCATTAAAAGTTAAAGATAGCTTTTTTGGTATTTTATAGATGTATCAAATTGAGCATGCATATCTCAACTGTAAAAGCTAAGCATGCATGCATTAGTCTGTAGCAGAAACCAGGAGTACAACATTAGACTTTAGTCAGAGGTTGTGTGTTCAAATACCACACTTCCCAACTATATAATACTGTTGATTCTTCAATAATAGTTAAATTAAATTAAAACCTCTGTGCCAGTGGCACAAATACCCTGCTGTAAACTGTAATCTGTATAATTGGAAAATGCATATGTGCAATATATGCACATGTCAAGGATTACTTGCTGCAATCTGTAGTGTAGTGTGCATCTGTTAGGAGGTGGTAGTCTCAAATGTAAAAGTTAAGATAATAGAGTCAAATAATTGTATTAAGGCATTGTATGTGACACATGAAGATAATCTTATCTCTTTTATTTCTTTCACCTCAAGCCTTATCTCTGTTTTTTATTTTATTTTTATTTTATTTCATATCATTTATGATAAACATCTTTGTGTCTTTTTTACTTTATTTTATTTTATGAATATTTTAATTTTATTTTTATATTTTATTGTAATAAATTAATTTTCATTTTATTATATTTTAATTTATTTTTTTTTATTTTGTTTTAATTTTATTATGTGTCTTTAAAATGTGTCCATGTCATCCATGTGTACCGCATCACTAAATGCTCCACAGCACAGTAGGGTAGGCCTGTCCCACAGGATCTGCCCACACCCCTCCACTGGCTCCAGCACCAATGCCCAGCACATCTGGAAGACAACCTGGCAGCACTATCTCTGCTGCCCCTGCACTACCTGCATTCTCAGGTAGTCCTGCCCAAGAGGCTGGTCCAGTGCTGTCCTCTGGGAGCAGTGGAGGATGTGGTGATTTTATCACCCACACAGAGTTGCCAGGGATGGCACATAGGGTTTCCATTTTCTAGTAATTGCTTTTATGACAACCGCCATAATTAGAGATAGCAAGGCCTTACCATGTTTAGGCAATTCTGATTCTCTATCATAGCTCAGAAAAAGCATCTCCCTCATCACACCAATCTGCCCACCCAGCATCTCCAACAGTGCATCCTGTAGAGAATCCTTAAAGTTCACCAACTCACTGCACTCCCAGAAAATATGTTTCCAATTACCTCTTTCTTCCCCGTCACACCTCCAACATTTGCTATCTACCTGAGGAATAATTCTCTGACCTGGGACAAAGGAGAACAGGAGTACTTATATTAATTGCAAGAGGAGCTCCAATAGTGATAGAAGAGGATAAGAAAGATAATAATGGCAGATTTGTAGTGCCAAGGGGCTAATGGCAAGGAATTAGGATTACACTGGCATGCATTTATGTTGTACCTAAAACTGCTATAATGGAGCTTGAGAAAATTCTGGGAGAAATAATGGGCCAAATTCAGGAAGCCTCCGTGTAAGAGTTATAACTCTTACACGGAGGCTGCAGTTAAACGGTGTGATGTCAGCATGTCATGCATATGCATGAGGTGCATGAGGCATGCTGAATCACACTGTAACTCTTACACGGTCCATGTAAGACAGTAGGGGGCGTGTCCGTAGGCTAAGCCCTGCAAGCGGACACGCCCCCGGAAGTCTAGAATGGCAGAAAGTAAACACCCACGAGAGAGGCCATGGAAATGTGAATAAACACACTACACAACACATGCCCCCACAGACCAGCAATGTAAAATGTAAAAAGTGAATAGATGTTATAAAATGTAAAATGTAAACTTTTTTATTTTTTTTTAAAACCCTGTAAATGTTTGCTAATGTGTGTGCTCGTGTGCGCGGGTATGCTACTAGCGCAACTGCAGTTAGCAATCAGTGGAAAAGGATATAAGAACTAAATATGCAAAGTAAGCCAAGAAGTAATAGCATAGCGGTAGAGTTTTTGGCTTAAGAGCAGGCAGGCAAGGTTCGAGCCCACACAACATCCTTTTTTTTTTTTTTGTAAATAAGCACTAAAAAGGCCCCTGACAGTATTGTACAAATGTAAAAGTATTTCCTTTTGTAAAATGGAATGAAATGGATCATATATTTTCAAGTAATACAATAATAAAAATATTTAGAAATGTACTGATAGCTAAGTTGCTGTCAAACAAGGTGAGACAGAGTGCCCCTAGCTGAGTAGTGTTTCAAAGGCTGCAAATTGCTTGCCCGTAGCTAAGCACTGGTTTAACAGGCTCAAACTGTGTGCAACTAGCTGTTCTTGCGTGTTAATAGCCAATTAAGGTTTAACCCAGCGCACACCGTTTGCGCGGAGGTGCGCGCCGCGCCCACAAGCTAACCGCTGGGCACTGTTAAGCAAGCTGTATCAAAAGTGCCTTTACACAGACACACCCCTCAGCCTGTCTAGACAGTCATAAAAACTAAACATCAGTGGTCAGATTCGAACCCAGGACACCATGCACTAGAGTCAAGGTACTAAACCACTAAGCCATGACAACAGTACTTAGAAATGCAGAAATAGCATATATATAGGATGTAATCCAAAATGGAGCATGATAAAGCAGTTTCTTGAAGTTGATACAATTCCAAAATGGCCAATCATAGAAATGTGTGGGAAAATCAGCATATATAAGCAGCATAGGCGGGAATACACAGCATAAACAATTGTAGAATAGACCTGCAGGCAGAATGAGTGGAGTAGGGGAGGGACGTTGCTTTTGAGCACAGCGGTGGGGCATTATGGAGTCCAGATACATGGTCTGGCTCCTAGTTCATCATCATGAGGCCCAACTCATGCAGGGCCAGGTCTCATGGGGAGCATACAGGGCGGAGGCATGGGACCAGTTGGCTCATGATCTCTCTAGTGCTACTGGGATTCCACGTACCGGTGAGCAGGTCCGTCACCACCATGCGGACCTGAAGCAACGCAAACAAGACCAGTTGACCCAATGGATCCAGGAGGCCCGGGATATGCACAACGCCCCACTACTGAGTAAGTTACATTTTACTTATGTATGAAAGGAATTCAACTAGCTGATACCATGGAGATGTGTATTCCAATATTACTTGTTTTGTATTACAGCTGCAGGTGTCCACTCTGCGAATCGCAGGGCACATGACAGCAGGCTGGTGCGGCTGTGCCACCATGCAGGTTAGTAACCCCACCTACTACTTGTAAATAAATATTATAGTGTAGCACTTAGCAGAACACTGCAGTGTATTCATTAAAAGTAATAGAATGTGCAAGCAACAAGTGAAAGTGTGCAGGTATGGCTGCAACAAGTTCATCAGTATGCAAGTGAAACTGGAAATATAATTGATAGAAATAAATAGTTCTGTAATACAGATGTCCCACCATTAATTAAATGTAGTATAACCTGCAGTAGTCTCAAGAGTACAGCTTCAGAAGCTGAGTTAATCACATGTGAGATATATCCCCTGTTGAAATGCTGAATCATGACAGATGTGAGGCTGCTGGAAAATGTTTGAATCACCACAGGTCTAATATGTGAACAAAGCCTAGAAGTACCAACCTGAACTGTGAAATAGCAGGATGTGTGAGAGTGACAGAAAGGGTCATGTATCAATAAATAAAGTAGTAATAACTCCTGAATATATAAGCCTCAGTGTGGTTCTACAGAACTAAATGCATGTGGGAATTAAAAATTAACATCCCAAAATGATTTCAGTGTGTCTAAATCTTGAATGTTTAAGCCAAATTCTGTATATGGTGATCACAGTCAACAATTTTCAGATAGAATGAATGATTGTCTGACATACTAAACATCCATAGTTGTCCCCTGCCCTGTCATCAAAATGTAGCAGGATGATGTATCTGATCAAATTCAAAATAACTAGGATAGTGCTGTATCTGTAACAGGTCTAGCTTGACAGTCAATTAAAAATCATTTGAAAACTATCACCCACAAGTTAATTGTGTTTCTATTACAAATGTATATCAATGTATAATTTATGAATGTGTCAACATTTTCTTTCCCCACCCCACCCTATAATTGCAAATTAAAAAACTCACTAAATATTGGTATGTGAACATTTCATTAACCATGGACATTTGTCCTGTTGTTTCAAAAATATATGCATGTCCGTTGTTGCATGTGCCCTGTTCATACCTGTTGCCATTAATCAACCCTGCATGTTGTTTGATTGTGTATTTCTGTTCAAATAATGCATGTGATATTGATATGCCTGTTGTTCAATGGTGTTAATATCTGGGTGTTTGTTTAATGGGAATACCAATGCATGCTGTTACAACTAATTTGAATGGAATAATATGCTACTAACCCAAACTAACATAACATACTCACAAACATAGAACTCTTGGGAAGGCGGGTCCCAGTGGACCCACCTCTCCCACCTTATCTGGAGATTGCACCTGGCACTAGTGCCCAGGCCGGACCCTCCTCCGGTGGCCCTGTGCCACCTTCGGGTGGAAGCGCTGCAGGGGATGGGGCCTGTCCCCCCTCTGCAAGTGTGGCCGGAGGAGCCCGTCCACTCACCCTCCAAGGTGTCTGGTCTGTGGTGCGAAGGGAGATTCAAGACTCTGTTCTAGGGCCCCTACGCCAGCTTGAGGCCCGGGTGGCACAGCTTATGGGCATGCCCGTTGTCCCGCCTGCACAGCCCCCAGCACAGCCCCATCCTGGGCTGTGAAGGAACAGTGGCAACTGCCTATGGGTGGGGATATCAGTTCCACTGTTGCCATCTGTGGGCTCATGTGCCCTGGATATCCCAACCTCCATCTCCGTCAATTGTGTAACCCCCCCACATGTGTCATACACCGCCCCTGTATGCGTCTTGTCTGTCTTGTCTGTTAACCTACCCAACCTACATCCCCAGCTATACCGACTACCTTCACCTGACATACCACTCTCACCTGAAAAAAGGGCACTCTGTACCCACAAAAAATTACGCCCCATACATAGCTGTCCATGTTGCACACATGTCCGCTGGACATTGAAACTGTTAATTACAATTGGCTGTACAACAGGTATTAATGTTGTCCTGACACCTCTCAGGGGTGGAAGGTTTCAAATGTCACACCAAATTACATACAAATGCACAGCTGTTGCTGAGAAAGACATGGGCAGCTATGGGCCTCACCTACATCCCTCCTGCAAATCCCAAGCTTGTTTCCCTACTGTCTTACCCACTTTGTGACCCCTTTTTCACCACTTTCCTGTCACCCCTTTTTCTTTTCTTTCAAAGTAAATAGCGTGGGTGCGCTGTGCGTGGAGCTAAACGCCAGTGCTTGCGTGAGCTCCGCAAGCGCAGACCTGGTTTTAACTGCTTAAAAGTGCCTTTGGCACTTTTGATTGACAGGTCCTGTACTCATTTCGAAAGAAAAATAAATTCCCACTGTCTGTCTCGAAACCAGGACCTTGGTAACACTAGTCTGTATGACCTACCACTAAGCCAAGACTCTCACACAAGAACATAGTGCTAAAATAAATATAACATGTAATAGTAGGAATCAATATAAAGGCAATATAGGATGTGTACTACCCAAAGCATGTTAGGTAGATTTTTAATGCCCGAATTACTGGATTCCCATACTAGTTTCGTGTTAACAGAAACAGCCCTGCTAATTGTTAGCTTGTACATAATAATGTAAGGTAATGTACATATATGAAAGTATGTATATGTACACATATATATATCTATACATATATATTAATACATATGAAATATAGTGGTAGGTGTCAGTATTCATACACACTCACTACAGGAAACAGTGAAGATAAATGCAGCAACCAGAATCTACAACACAGCCTGACTCCTGTGAGACTTACTAACCCTTTTAACTGCTTAACGGTGCCTTCAGCACTTTGATTGACAGGCCCTGTACTCAATTTGAAAGCAAAATAAAAGCATACTATTAGGCCCTACCACAAGACCATTGTAACACTAGTCTGTATGACCTACCACTAAGCCATGACTCTCATACAGGAATATAGTGCTAATATAAGTATAACATGTAATAGTAGGAATGAAGATAAAGGCAATATAGGATGTGTACTACCCAAAGCATGTCAGGTAGACTTTTACTGTCCTAATTACTGGATTCCCATACTAGTTTAGTGTTAACAGAAACAGCCCTGCTAATTGTTGGCTTGTACTTAATAATGTAAGCTAATGTACATATATGAAAGTATGTATATGTACACACACACACACACACACACACATATATATATATATATATATATATATATATATATATATATATATATATATTAATACATATGGAAATATAGTTGTAGGTGTCAGTATGCATACACACTCACTACAGGGAACAGGTGAGAGAAATGCAGCAACCTGACTTTACAACACAGCATGAATCATGAGAGACTTACTAAGCTTCACACTCACAGAACACTGTCGACAGCATACCAGCATGGTCCACGCCCTTACAATCTGAAAGGGCAACGCCTATCTCACATACCCTTTTATAGCACTGTCCTGAAATCACAGTGAGACATGCAATCAGTACACAACTGGCTGCATGCAATTAGCAAATGCTGCCTTACAATTGGTGCAGAGGCCATCACATGGACCTATGCAGATACCTACAATAGCATCCAGTACTAACACTCCACACATGCAATACATTCATTGCACCAAACTGACAGAGAGAGAGAGAGAGAGAGAGAGAAAAAGAAAGAAAGAAAGAAAGAAAGCAAAAAAATCAGTGATAAAAAAAAAACTGCATCATCACAGCAACAAAACCAGCAGCAGCAGCAGCAGCAATTAGCACCAGTGACACAGCAACAACTGACACAAACACAGGTAATGCAAAGTAGCATGTTAATACTGTGTTTACTGTGAAACCTCCAAATTTATCATAGTTCACTATCTATAGGTATGTCCATGAGACAGGTTGTGTGTACATAGTCCTGATATATATACATATGTAATATTGCTGTACATGTCTTCCATACTTAAAACTTCCATAGCTTAGAACACAAGGCCAGTTATGCATATGATGCAGTAGTTCCCAGGGTCAGTAGAGGTTCCTCCTTATTGGTGTGGGACCACTGTGTATGTATGGTTCTGTTCAGGTATATATCCTGTAGTATGGCCAGGGTTTAATATCAGTCTGTAATGTGGTGCTATGTCCTCTAGGGGTGAACGTATCACACATCCAGGGATACCATTTTGTAACAGTGATGCTGTGTGCTCTGCAATGTTGAGGGTGGCCCTCACCTGGACATGTGAGATGATAGGGAGGTTACATTCATCTGTGATAACTAATTACACCTGTGTAGGAGAATGGGGGGGATACCTGCACCTAAACTGTCTGCAACAATGTTGCCAATATCTGTGCATTTGGTGAATGTGAAGCATCTCACCACTGCTGACCACAGATGCCTTGCCTTCATGTGAATCTGCTCTGTGCTGCAGTAGCCTCCTGCTATTGTTATAGAATGTGCCTGTATCTGTAGTCCACTGGACAGGATAAATAAGTGGTGTGCATATGGTCTGGGTTAGATATGTGTGTGCATACATGCACTATGTTGGATGTCTGTGGTAAGCTTTTGCAAAGGGGCCAGCAGTGTGTGTTGTGGCTTCCACTGGCCCAGTGGGCTGCATGGATAGCATCACAGTCCTAACTAGTGAATAACTGTGTAATTACATACATACATAGCAAGGTAGTGTACTGTGCTTGTGGTGTTGTTGGGATATGTATTTTCAGGCTGAGTAATGTGCGTCCACATCACAGTGTTGGATGGCAACACACATACAGTATGTTGGGATGAACACCCAGAGTGTTTCAGAAGTGTTGCCTGTGCAGAAATATCTGGCCATTACCTGCGCATCCCCCACAACACACACACATGCAACATATGGCAGAAGTAGTATAGCAGTACACATAGGTTCATAGGTTCATACTAGGCTATTTGCCCAAGGGCATTGATAAGCCTAGCCAGAATGTGTTTGTCTTTTGCCACCCAATTAAAATTTATTTTGCTATGCCCTTTTCCGAGGTTAGTATACTGTGCCTCTGTCTAACAGTGACATAGAAGTGATACCCGGGTACAACTATGATCTCCCATCCACTCATCCAGATTCCTATGGAAGAGAGTCAATGAGGGACTCTGCCTAACCTGTACTGTGAGTTCATTACAGAGTGAAGGGAGCCTCTGGTTATGAATCTGTCCCTCCAGCATGTCCTATTTATTTCAGTGCTAAGGTTCAGGTCTCTTGAGCGTGTGGCTGTATGGGATTTTGATTTCCTGAGGTGCAGCATGTCCATTACTTCTGGGTTGGACATGGCTGTATACGTCAGGCACAGATTGCCTCTGAACAGGCAGTATGCCACTGAGTCCAGCTGGATTTTCTTTAACCGGGCAGCATATGGCATCTGTTTGAGCCCTTTGATCCTCTTGATGAGGTACTGTTGGGGTTTTTCCAGTTGCTGTAGGTGTCTGGTTAGGTACATCCCAAAAGGGGCATTGTACTCAATTATAGGCCTGATGATGGATGAGTAAAGAGGCACGATGACCTCCCCTGATGTGCATGTGAATCCCTTTATGACTAGCTGGGCTATATAACATGTTTTTTCAATCCACTTTGGCCACGTGGTTGTCAAATGACAGATTGCTATCAAGTTTGTTCCCCGGGTCCCCAATTACTTCTTCTGTACTTAATGGCTTAACACCTATGTGGGACTTTGCCACCAATGTGGAGGTGTGGGTATCTTTGATGAATATTGATACTCCCCCTCCTTATGTTGTTTGGTCCAAGTGTTGGGGCCAACAAGAATGGTAACAGGTATAACCTGGTAGTGCTGGTGTGCTCTTGGGAAACCTGAACCAGGTTTCTGTTACTGCACAGATATCGATGTCCATAATGCTAAGTAGAGTTTTGAGTGCGTGTATCTTGAGGTTTAGACTTCTGGCGTTGAGTAGCATTACTCTTAGTTCCTCATCCTTTGTGATACCTATGGATGTGGGTTTGCCTTATGAGCCTTGCCTAATAAAGGCACTATGGGTGTAGCAAGAGCCTTTGCCAAAATCCAAAAGCCCAGGGGTGACAGGTGCAAGCTGTCCCTAGCAAAGCATCGTGGCTTGTACAGCATATCATCCCAAGCTGACAGGCATTGGATCGCCTTTGAATGACACCAGTACTTCAGTCAATTGTTGAAAGTGATCATCTTGCCTTGATATTGTGGCATCATTCTTGGTGAGGGTAAGATGCTACTCAAGGTCAGGGCCATATTGTCTTGGGCTACATGCTCAGAGAGATCCTTTCTGTCTCTTTTCATGTAGTCCAGGGAGGTATGTGTCAGGTCATTCACTCCAGCATGGACAATGAGTGAGTCATATTTGTACTTGCCTTGGAGTGACTTGAGTGCTTGTGTTATGTGGCGGGTCGTAGTGCCCGACATGCTGCTCACTGTGACCCTCTCCTCGTTCAGCCTGGTGAATGTGACATCAGTGTGCCTGGTGATAGAGTCACCTATTACAAGTGTATGAGGTGTGTTGTTTACTGTTAAGGGCTGTGAGTGTTCAGCACATTGGCTTTGTGAGATATGTGTTGCACGTGTTTTGTTTTGGGGTAGCGGTTGCTTGGGTGTCTGCTTTGGAGGTCTCTGCTGCTTAGGCAGATCTTTATTTTGAGCCTCCAAGTATGTTTTTGTGTGATTATGTGTTTGTTTTGGTGTCGTGGTAGGTCTATGTGAGACTGGAATTGTAGTGAGTGTGGTTTCCTTCTCCTCCTGACTGGTTATGGCAGTATTGAGTAGAGAGAGCCTAGCCTCCAGTTTGGTATATGGTTGCATCACTCACATGTGTTTGAATTTGTTGTTAGGAGGAGGGGTTGTCTGTGTACATGAGGCTGTTATAACATTGCCTCTGGATTACCACACTCACCAGCTGGACTGGAGAGGAGATTGACAACTGACCTTTGGACATGCTAGAATACTATTGTGAATTCGTAATAATTGAAAACAAGGTCCAGTGGGGAGTGAGGGTGTACTGATATTAATTTCTACTGCTGACTGATATAATAGCTTCAGTGAGCAAGTGCCAGGTAACTTAAGTGCAATGTGTTACAATTAACTAAATGCAAAAATGACAAGCAGTCACTTTCTTTCAAGTGTAATAAGGAAATAAGTACAGTAAGCAATGCAGATATCAGTAGTGATTCACAGAAGTGCTGAGAAGCTGTGTATTATGTGGAATTAGCGTACCAGTGAAATAACAAGCTAACAAATAACAAACATATAAACAAAGCTAGATTCAGGAGGCTTGGATGTAGTGTATGCTACAGCAAGCAAGGTGTACCAATGTCAGTAAGATACAGTTCAAATATGCAGGCACTATAAACCTTAAACCAGAAGTTCCCAGCTATGAATGGCAGAGTACAGCCTATTCTCACACAAGAGTGCAGACCACAAACCTTGTTAATGTTAAATAACTGGCCTGAAGGCCAACTGCTTATACCAGAACTAATACACTTGGACACTGGGCTCTCAATCAGCAGTTCCCAACTTAGAAGGATGAAAGCTACCTGTCCTGCCACCACAGTGCTTGCCACAAACCTTCCTAATGTAAAACAACTGGTCTGAAGGCCAAGTGCTTAATCCAAAAGACTTAGAATGATAGCTACACTTTAATCAAGTTACAACCAAGCAGTAATAACTACAATTTAATACTTCATGTATAGAATGTGTACCATATATTGCTGACATACTCTGCTGATATCCTCTTTGTGTACTTTTCCAGGGAGATATTTCTCCAAAAAGGAACCCTGCATACTCTGCTGCAGAGGACGAAGTGATCCACCAGAGCCTGGTGCGTGACTATGACATCCTGTTTTCACGCACCACCCAGAATCAGCAGGAGAGGTCTGCACTGTGGCAAAACCTTGTCAGCAGGATAAATGATGTTGGCATGCATGATAGGACATATGAGCAGGTGAGACATCACTGCAGTGATTTGATTAGAAATGTCCGCCAGTGTGCTGCAGATATCCACAGGCAACAGGTTGCCACAGGTGGGGGGGGTGGTCACACATCCCCCCTCACCAGACAGGAGGGGCTACTGCTAAGTGTCATGGAACCAGCCCCAGAACAACAACAGCATCAGACTTGCATCCTGATGGAGGTTGGATCCACACAGCATCAAGACACTGAGCATGCAGGTAAGATGCCATATGTACATATGACTGTTCTGTACACTGTTACTTCATGCATGCATAAGGTGTGCACGCGGTATATGTAATTGTGCATGTGTGATACTGGCATTATGAGCAGCTGATGTGTATAAGGGAACTGGTGTACTACTGTACTGTATCATATGCAAAAACAATGGCACACTTGTGCCCACTGACATTACTTTCTTCATATTTCCAGGTCCCTCCCATCTAGCAACGAGGCAGGCCATACATGCTGGTGAGTGTGTTTATCATTACCTGAAAAACTATTTATAATACTAGTAAGAGTAGTGTAACTCAGTAGTATACATGCTGGTGAGTGTGTTTAATAATACCTGCAATACTCAAGTTAATACTAGTAAGAGTAGTGTAACTCAGTACTGATGTGTGTGTGTGTACTGTGGAGTGTGCATGTGTGCAAATGTGCCTGTGCCCATGTGTGCATGTGTGTGTGTCCATGAGTGCATGTGTCCATTTCTGAATGTGTGCATTTGTACTAAAGTGCATCACCGTAAAATATGTCTTGAGACTGTAATCTGTGTCCCCTGTTTTCCTCCCATAGGTTCTGGTGCTGCTCTGGTGACCTGCAGCAGGGAACCTGAATCTTGTGCCCCAGGTACTGATGATGAGGAAATGTCTATAATGGTGCAGGAAGGTGTGTCTGGGTCCGCCATTGGTCAGCGAATTGACAGTACACAGCTGTCAACCCCTTCAATGCGCACAGTCATCTTGCCGTTACATCCTTTGTCACCATTGTCCCTAGGTGATGGACAGTATGCATTGGGCATAGATCAGGGTAATGTGGTACCTGTGGTACATGCATCCCCACAAAGCAGCCATGAGCAGGGTCCTCCAATGGTACCATGCAGACAGTCGCCCATGGGTTCTCGTGGGGGCATCCGTGGCCATACTGCCTCTGGCCGACGTGCCCAAGGAGGTATGTCAACCTCCACTATGTTTCGGACTGTTATGCAGGCACAGGTGCATATGGAAAGGTATACCAGACAGGGTCTGAGGGAGCTGACAGCATGTCGCACAGCCATGACAGATGGCATGCGTGACATTGCGAATGCTATTCGTAATTTCACAGATGTCGTTGACAGACGTTGTGGGGACATACAACAGCTGCTCTACAACCAGATGTCCATGGGCCAGGGCGATGGTGTGCATTTGCAGCATCGACGTGGCTGTATGCCGGCAACAGCACCAGCTGGCAGTCGCCACGGACGACAACAGGCCCACTCACGCACTTCAAGTGCCAGCAGCAGCCCCAGCAATGCTGGGTTAGTGCTGTCATCAGGACGCCCCAGGAGACCGCGTGCACGTGGCTCTGGACAGTCCCAACAGGGAACTGTGTCCAGTCAACACACACCCGCTTCCGATGACAGTACCCAGTCTGGGTTAGTACCGGATATGGTCCATAGCACCCCTGCCAGGCACAGGTACCATGTCCGTGCCCACAGACACTGATCTGGATGACCTGACAGGTGCAGTCTGTGGCTGTCCACAAAACCCTGTACATGGCAGCCATTATGTGGGACTGTGTACGTGCTAACACACATGCAGAAATTTAACACCTAGGGCAAACATATACACACACACACTGCACCAACACTGGTCCACCCTGTACTGCTGCCCCTCACAAACACACATACACACACATGTCAATTGGCGGTACCAGTGGCTGGCTTGGGCATACCTAACCCACACCCTGTGCATATGATGACGCTGTGTCACCTCCTGCATACTACAATATCAGTGCAGGAAAAGGTAAACACGTTGCTGATGCACAGGGTGACTACATAGATGTGTATAAGTAGTAACATGTTGGTAACTGTTCACTGTTCCACTATGATTGTGTGTATATCCCAGCATTCCTGCTGCAGTAACTGTATGAATGTCCTGAATTGTTATCTGCACCCATACTACTTACCAAAGTGTACCAGCTGCACACCATCACATGCTACCATTGACTATGGGAATGTGCATCATGTGCTGTATTGTAGATTCAGCTATATGTATCTGTTCTGTCACACATGCATTTACACACACCCTGCTACCCCCACACATGCACATGCTCACCTGCCATTTCCATTGTTTATTACCCTACATGAGTAGCTGTCGACACATGACAGGTACACATTTGAAAAGTGCACTATTTGGATTACTACCGATTTCCTCTTCTCTACCTGTACTCACAGGGTGCAGGCAACCTCATTAGTTTAAAAGTGTAATGTGCATCAGGTACTGTGGCTCCCTGATTGCCACATCCAGCATGTTTTCCATACGGAAATGCACACACAGAAACATCCCACATCCACACACTTGCCACATTCAGGTTTCAAAACACTATCTAGGTATGTTCTGGTACATGTGCATGTTACAGTAGCATGTAGCACTATACTGAGTACTGACAGTTGTCTGTTGTCATGTTATTTGTATAGGGTGCTGTCAACATCACTGTTTGTTAAGGGAAATGTGCACCCTGCAGTGCATAGCCCCATTTGGCAAAAGCCACATTCCTCCCCCAGCATTGTGCACACACACTAAAACACATACTTTCCATTTGCAAGATTCAAACCCCTACCTAACTGTGTTATGACGCTAGAGACAGACACATTAGCAGAGTGCGTTATTTGCATTAGTGGGAGAAACCCTTTCTAATGCTGTACTTAGAGGGTGCTGACATCATCTGTGTTTAGGAAGAGGGATGTGCACTCTGTAGTGTGTTCTCCCAGTTGGCAAAAGGCACTTTTCCCTCACAGCATTATGCACATACACAAACCCCACTCACACTAACTCACATAAATTCCCTTTGCAGGATTCAACCCCCTACCTAACTATGTTATGATACTAGAGACAGACACATTAGCAGAGCATGCTATACGAATTACTGGGGAGCTTTAATTCAGGTAATATAGAGTGCTGACATCATCAGTGTTTCAAAAGGGGAATCTGCATCCTGTAGTGTACTTTCACAGTTGCTAATAGGGGCATTTCCCGCACACACATAGATGTGTTTGAGGTTTGCATATGTGGGGGATCCACTACTCCAGTGTGATTAGTATATGGTTCGATTGCAACAATGAGGGATATACTTCAAATGGTGAGCATTTTGTACTCATGTTTGTGATGATCAGGTCTAGTATATGTTCCCCTCTTGTGGGAATGTTGACTACTTGTTCCATAGCTAAAGAGTTTCTGAACTATGGGAACCCTAGAGCTTGGGTATTGTGGCTTGAGTAATGTTCACATTCTATGTTTGGGTAGTTGAAGTCACCCAGTATGATGGTGTTTGCAGAGAAATTTATACTCTCCTGTGTCGTCATGAAGGCTGTGTGGGATTCCTGAGTTTGAGAGGGTGATGTAAGAGCTCCTCTGTGTCTCTTTCCATGTGGTCCAGGGAGGTACGTCTCAGGTTGTTCACACCAGCATGGACAATGACTGCCTCATACTTGTACTTGCTTTGGAGTGACCTGAGTGCTTGTGTTATGTGGCACATTCTATCACCCGACAGGTAGCTAAATGTGACCCTCACCTTGCTCAGTCTGGAGAGTGGGACATCAGTGTGTCTGACTATGGCATCACCTATTATAGGTGTGTCACACATTGTGTTTGGCCTTATGGGCTGTGCCTGTTAAGAACACTGACTTTGTGAGGTCTGTGTTGCTTGTGATATGTGTTCATGTGGGATGCAGTGTGTCTGGCCATGTCATTTCTGTCTGTGGTCTGGTAAGTATCACCTTTGGTGACATAGGTATTCACATGTCAGCTGGTGAGCATTTGCAGTGTTACCTACTGAAAGTGGTACAGCTTGTTTGTTGTACAATGGACTACATGCAGCCCTGCTTACAGTAGCTATGTTTGCATGCATGTTTCCTTGCAGTTACCCTGAAATACCGATCCGACCTGCCTTGCAGAGTTACACAGCTTCTGTGGACTCCTAGTGACATTTGCATAGCTTACTATATGTATGTTCATGTCTCACTTGACAGAATGTCACTGTTTCTCCTGTTCACATGTACGTTGCCTGTGACACTTTGCATATGACTTACCTGGCATCTGTCCATGTGAGCAGTCATATATGCCACTGCAGGACTCTAAACCTGATGATGCACACACTCGAAACATTCCTCAACATGGAGAACATCGCTATCTGTGCAGTAACAGATACCGGATTCAGGGCTACCAACAGCACCCCAGCACTACCAAGTTATACCTCATACCATGCTTTTCAGGCCCAAAACTTGCACAAAACCACAAAAGGAGGGGGTGTATTGATATTCATCCAAGATACCCACACCTCCAGGTTGGTGGCAAAGCACCAAACATCAGAGACTATCCATATGCAATTAACAATGGGTAAAACTGCCTTCCAGGTTATAGCCTGCTACAGACCACCCTCACAAACACAGGAACTGCACTTGGCCTTCCTGAAAACAGTTGGAAACATGTAGGTCTGTCCATACACCATTATATTGGGTGAGTTAAACTACCCAAACATAGACTGGGAGCATGACTGTAGCTCCAACACCCTAGCCCAAAGATTACTAGAATTTATATACCAAAATGCTATGGAACAACTTGTTACCACTCACACAAGAGGGGAAAACATACTGAACCTGATCATCACCAACATGGGGACTCTATGCTCCAGACCAGAAGTGTATCCCTCACTGGTAAGATCAGACCATAAACTAATCTCACTGAATATTCACATCCCAAGGCCACCCCCCTGCACAGAAGAATACAGTCAACAACTCATGTAAAGCATGTTCACACTCCTCATAAATGATGTGGAAACCTTCAAAGCCCCCATGCCTGTTGAAAATATGGACCAGACTGCAGATACCTGTATAAAGGCATTCTATGGACACCTTCAGGAATGCATGGATCATGCAATCCCAAATAAAAGCAAGACCCAATCCTCCAAAGGCAGACGTCCTGTGTGGTGGACACCAGCCATAAACAAACTATACAATAGAAGGATGAAGCTACTAAATGATACAACAAACTCCCAAAATGTGAAGGCATCACTGATGAGTATTAGAAGAAAACTACAGGCACTCATAAGATTGTCTAAGGCCATCTTTGAGAGAAGATTCCACAAGACACTGAGGATAATCACAAGGCTTTCTTTAGTTATGTTAGGAACCTGGGTGGTAATTCCCAGATATGCTCAGAGGTAGTCCAAGATGTCAAAAGAAATACCAAACACACAGACATTGCCAACATCCTAGTGGACAGGTTCACTGCTAATTTCTCCCCCCTCCACACCAAAAGGGCAAATATTTCTCCCAGCAGAGTGCTGCCCCCCCTGACATCTCAGATGCTCAGGTAAGAGCTGCCCTCTCCAGAGCAATAAACACTGCATCAATGGGACCAGACAGTGTCCCAGGCTGTGTCCTACATGAACTCCAAGAAGAGCTACACCCAGACATAACACTACTGTTCAATTCCAGCCTTACTACACGATATGTGGCCAAAGAGTGGCGTACAGCAACAGTGGTCCCTCTACATTTAGGTGGTGCCTTAACGGATCCTGGACACTATCGCCCCATAAGTCTGAATAGCTTGGTCTGCAAAGCTATGGCAAGGATCATCATGAACCTCATAAATATAGATATTGGGGACCTACAGACACTGCATCATACACAGTTTGGCTTTGTTAATGGCAGATCCTGCCTCTCAAACCTGTTTGATTTCTTTGAAACAGTCACCAAGGCCACTGCCAAGGGGAAGGCGGTCTACACAGCCTACCTGTACCTTGCATAAGCCTTTGATACAATACCCCACTTGTGCATTCTAGGAAAGCTCACCAGTGTACATATTAACCCCTATGTCACTACATATATTGCGCAGTGGCTCAAGGGCAGAACACACATGGTTAGAATTGCTGGAGCCATGTCAGCCTCAAAACCAGTTACAAGTGGTGTCCCACAAGGCTCAGCCCTGGGATCTGTCTTGTTCAGTATATATTTATCAGAGGTACAGGCCAACATGGAAGGACTGTGGCTGAGCAAGTCGCAGATGACTGCAAACTGGACGCCATAATCAACTCTCCAGCCAACACAAGCATCCTCCAAAAGGGCCTCTTAGAAACAGACGACTTGTGCCACAGCCATGGCCTCAAGCTGAATGCCAAAAGTGTATAGTCATCCCCTTTGGCAAAAACAAAGTGACCACAGAGTACCACATATGTGTTAATCCATTAAGTACAGAAGAAGGAATTATGGACCTTGGGGTACACAAGTTGATAGCATCCTCTCATTTGACAACCACATGGCCAAAGTGGTTAGAAAAACATTTTATATAGGCCACCTCATCATGAAGGGATTCACATGTAGATCAGGGGAGGACATTGTGCCTCTTTACTCATCCCTCATCATGCCCATAATTGATTACAATGCCCCTGTCGGCATGCACCTTACCAGACACCTGCAGCAATTGGAAAGACCACAAAAGTACCTCAACAAGAGGATCAAAAGGCTCAAACAGATGCCACATACTGACTGGTTAAAGAAACAGCAGCTCTACTCAGTGGCATACTGCCTCTTCATAGGCAATCTGTGCCTGACATATAAAGCCATGTCAAACCCTGACTTAATGGTCATGCTGCACCTCAGAATATCCAAATCCCATCAAGCTACATGCTGGAAAGACTTGAACCTCAGGAGTGATATACATAGCACATGCTGGAGGGACACATTCATAACTCAGAGGCTTCCTTCACTCTGGAATATTATCCCAATACAGGTTAGGCAGAGTCACTCAGTGACTGTCTTCAAGAGGAATATTAATGACTGGATGGGACATTGTAGGTTTACCCTGGGTATCACTTATGTGTCACTGTTAGACAGAGGCACAGTATACTAACCTTGGAAAAGGGCATAGCAAGATAGAATTACAATGCACGGTGAAAGCCACACACATTCTGGCTAGGTTTATAAATGCCCTAGGGCAGATAGCCTAGTATGAACCTATGAACCTATGTATCTTGTTCACCATTGGCCCTATGTGCTGTTAATCACCAATGCAATCTCAATACTATGGTAGCATGTGCAAAGGTCAGTTGTCAGTCACCTCTATGGTACAGTTGTGGAATATGTGAGTCATGTAGTAATGTCACAGCTGCCACATGTACACAGTCAACCCTATCCCTACCCATGGATGTACAACACATGTATGAGATGGAAACACATAGCCAAACTGTGGACTAAGCACTCTGAACCCAGTACTGGCATAACCTGTCAGGTGGCATGAAATACTACAGTGACTGCAATACCAGTCTGATGTAGACCTACACTGACAGCAATACAAGCATGGGAACACACCGGCCATTCGTGGAGCCTAAGAATGGCATCCTGCCCGAGTGGCAGACACCTCTGCAGCTGGCACACAGGCATACATTAGGCCTGAACACAGCACGCATAACACATAGCACACAAATCCTGTGTGCCAAACAAGCACAGTCTGTACAGCTATACAACACTCCTGCTGCAGTTGTGTTAGGTACTTTTATTGTCCGGTACAGTGAGGTCATGCTCACCAGGCTGGACAAGGTGAAGGTCACAGTGATATGCTCATGGGGCACTATGGTCCACCACATAACACAAGCATACAGGTCAGTCAGATGCATGGACACATATGACTCAGTCATTGTCCATGCTACTACAGCTGATGTGATGTCCCTCACTGGAATACATGATAGGGAACATGGAAGGGCTCACTGAGCAAGTGGCACAGGCTGGTAGAACCCTGACCTTGGTTGTCATCATACCCTCACCAGGAATGCTGACATATTACTGAATGCTAATGAATTACTGTAGCTACAACACCCTAGCTGAAAGGTTCTTAGCATGCAGTCACTGCATTGCTATGGAACAACTTCTTACCACTCCACAACAGGTGAAAACATGCAGCACCTGTTCATCAACAACATGTAGACTATATGCCCCAGACCAGATGTGTATCCCTCACTACTAGGTTGATAGCATCTACATCTCACACTGTATATACACATCCCACATGCAGCACCTGCACAGAAGACCGCAGTCATAATGTTACCCAGTGAAAATACCATGTATTCACATGTGGCAGGCATCACACATGGTAACTATTGAAGGTCACAGGTACATATGTGTATTTGGCACACACATACATCATGTGTGCATTGCCATAACTGGTTTAATCGATGTCATGCATTATTGTGAGAAACAACCCGCACACATGGGCATTCTGTGTGAGCAAAACACACGTGACATGTCTGGAATCAAAAGCCATAAATAATTGTGCTATTGTTTAGAAAGGGGAATGTGCATCCTGTAGTGTGTTTTCCCAGTTGCCAAAAGGGATGTTCCTTTTATACACACTAACCCCCCCTTCACACACACTTGCCACTTGCTAGATTTAAACCTTTACCTAACTATGTTATGACACTAGAGATGGACGCGTTAGCAGAGCATGCTATTCGCATTACTGGGCGATTTCTTTTCTCCTGATATACTTATAGGGTGCTGACATCATCAGTGTTTAGAAAGGGGAATGGGCATCCTGTGGTGTGTTTTCACAGTTGCCAAAAGGGATGTTCCTTTCATACACACACAATAACCCCCCTTCACACACACTTGCTAGATTCAAACCCCTACCTAACTATGTTATGACACTAGAGACAGATGCATTAGCAGAGCGTGTTTTTCGGATTACTGGGAGATTTTCTTTCTCCTGATTTACTTATAGGGTGCTGACATCATCAGTGTTTAGAAAGGGGAATGGGCATCCTGTGGTGTGTTTTCACAGTTGCCAAAAGGGATGTTCCTTTCATACACACTTACACACACACTAACCCCCCTTCACACACACTTGCTAGATTCAAACCCCTACCTATGTTATGACACTAGAGACGGACGCATTCACAGAGCGCGCTATTCAGATTACTACTAGATTTTCTTTCTCCTGATATACTTATAGGGTGCTGACATCATCAGTGTTTAGAAAGGGGAATGAGCATCCTGTGGTGTGTTTTCACAGTTGCCAAAAGGGATGTTCTTTTCATACACATTTACACACACACTTGACACTTACGAGATTCAAACCCCTACTTAACTATGTTATGATACTAGAGACGGATGCATTAGCAGAGCACGCTATTCAGATTACTGGGAGATTTTCTTTCTCCTGATATACTTATAGGGTGCTGACATCATCAGTGTTTAGAAAGGGGAATGAGCATCCTGTGGTGTGTTTTCCCAGTTGCTAAAAGGAACATTTCCCTCACACAGACTTGCACACAGACCAACCACAATCACCCACACACACACACACACTCTGGATAAGCTGTCATTTCCTAGGGCAAACAGCCCAGTGTTGACCTCTACACCCATATGTTTAACTGTCAGATGCACATTATTTGGTGCTGATAGCAGTGTTTGAAAGGTCTTTATTGCCATAACATTTCCTGTTTGTATGAACAACTTGTGTATCTGTGGAAGATGTTTGCATATGGGGGAAATCCACTATATCATGTATGTCTCTGTAGTCATTTAAGTGTGAGCACTGGTCAGATTGCTATAATGTTGTTGGTTACTGGAATAACACGTACATATACCAGATATATGTGGCAAAATGCTAAACTGATATTTGGACTAAGTGTGTGAGCATGCCCAGTTCAGCCTTCCCATGGCATGTTGTGTGAAAGATGTCTCATTTATCAAAGTGTGTGAGCATGCCCAGTGTGAGCTTTCCATATGTTGAACTCTGCAGCCCATCACATTTGTGGATGAGTGTGAACTTCAACAAATATCTCCTGTTTATGGTTGTGTGTTCTGTGTCATGTTGTGTAGTTACTGTACAAATGCTTTTGTGTGAACACAACAGGGATTATACTGTGCCTGCAGGGTTTGCATGGGATACTTTGCATACAATTGTCAACATCCGTTCATACTGACCTAACACTGTAGTACTGTATAGTGTAGTGGTTCAGTACTTTCACTGTGGTGGACAGTATCCTGGGCTTTAGTCCTATCACTGCTGTACATTTCCATAGTGAGCACAACAGCCTGGTTAGGGTCCAGTTGTGCACATCTGACCATGTTGCATTATGTTCAGATATTAACTACTTACAACAGCCTCGTCCAACATCAGTAGTGTATTCCACAACATAGGTGTACATTGGCAAACACTACCGATGTGCCCTAGGCCATTTCTAATGCTAGTCAGAGAGTGTGTTTGTCCTTCAACACATTGTAAGTGTAGTTTGCCATGACATATGTCATGTTTAGTATACTGTGCCTCTGTCTACCCGTGACATAACAGTGATACCCAGGGTAAACCTACCATCTCCCATCCACTCATTAAGATTCCTGTTGAGGAGAATCAACGAGTGACTCTATGGATAACCTGTACTGATAGTTTACTCATGCGTGGGGGTGGCTTCTGTGTTATGGATAATGCAGTACAGCTTGTCCTATGTATGTCAGTGCTGGGGTTCAGGTCCCTCATGTGCATAGCTCACTGCCATTCAGATTGTACAAGGTGCAGCATGTTCATTGATTCCAGATTGGACATGGCTTTCTACATCAGGCACAGCTTGCGTCTGGGTGGCCAGCATGGCAGTGTGTGGAGTTGCACTCTGTTTAATCAGGCAACACATTACATCTGTTCAAGCTCTTTGATACTCCTGGTGAGGTACTGTTGTGGACTTTACAGTTGATGGAGGTGTCTGCTGAGGTACACCCCACAGGGGCTGTTGTAGTCAATTGTAACGCTGATGAAGGATAACTGCAGAACCACAATGACCTCCCTTATCTAGATGTCATAACCTTCATGATTAGGTTGGTATATGGATTGTTTCTGTTAACACTACAGCCACATGTTTGTCCAATGCAGGATATCTATCACCTTGTGTACCCAGGTCTGTCATTACATGTTAAGTATGTAATGGGTTAACACCTATGTGGTAATTGGTGGTCACTTACTGTATATCCACAGAGGTTGACTATACAGTTTTCTCCATTTAACTTGCTGACATGGCTATGGCACCAGTTGTCTGTTTCTATGTGGCTCTTTTGTGGGATGCTTGTGTCAGCTGGAGTGTCAGATATGTTGGGCAGTTTGTAGTCCTCTGCAAACATGTTCAGGCACAGTCCTTACATGTTGGCCTGTACCTATGGGGCATATATACCAGACGGGGAAGGTCCCAGGACCAAGGTTTGTGGGATACCTGTTATATGTGGTTTGTAGTCTGACATGGCTGCAGCATGTCTGACCATGTCAGTTCTGTCGTTGGTCTGGTTTGCAACCCCTCTAGTGACATAGGGGTTTATATATAAGCTGGTGAGCATATCTATATTGAACACATAGGGTATTGTATGGAAGGCTTTGCAAGGTCCAGCTACGTTGTGTGGACCACATTGCCCTCATCAGTGACCTCAATTACTGTTTCAACTGAGTCACACATGTTTAGGGGCAGGGTCTGCACTTAATAAACCCGCACTGGGTAGGGTCGGGTGTCAATAGATCCCCAATATCTTTATGTCTGCGGTACATGCTGATCATTTCCATAGCTGTGCAGACCAAGCTTCTCAGGATTCTGTGGTGGTTGTTTTTAGTATCCATTCAGGCGACACCTTTCTTGAGAATGACCACTGTTGTTGTACACTGCTCTTTGGGTACATATCCTGTGGTAAGGCTGACATAATGTCAGGGAGGCAGCAGTCTGCTGGGAAAGATATTTTGCATTATGGGGGGGGGGGGGTTGCAATGCACCTGTCAGGATGTATGTTGGCAATATGTGTGTGTGTTTGGTATGTTGTTTGTAATATTTGTGTGATCCAGAGCATATCTGGGAATTCACAACACGCTTCCTACCATCAGTTGCAGCAGCCTTGGGATTATCCTTAGTGTCCTGTACAATTTGTATCATAATAGGTTCATAGGTTCATACTAGGCTATCCACCCTAGGGCATTTGTAAGCCTAGCCACAGTGTGTGTGGCTTTCGCCACCACTTGCTATGTGAATATTATGGCCATTTATTATTTACTTAGCTGTGCCTCTGTCTGGACATGACACAGTAAAGACCCCCAGTGTACATCTACAATTATCCATCCATTTTGCCAACTTCCTGTTGAAGAGTGTCAGTGAGGGGCTCTGCCTAACATGTAGTGGTATTCTGTTCCAGGGTGTGGAGAGCCTCAGGGTTAGGTATCTGTCCCTCCAGCACATCCTATTTGATTATGTGTTGAGGTTGACATCTCTGACTCACACAGCTCCGATGGCTTTGAGTTTTCTGGGGTGGAGCATGTCCATTACTTCTGTGTTGGACATTTCTTGTACAACAGACATACAATGCCTCTGTGTAGACAGTATGTGACTGCATTCAGCTGTGGGGTCTACAGCCAGGCAGCATATGACATATATTTGAGACCCTTTCTAACTCTTGGTGAGGTACCTTTGAGGTCTTTCTAACTGCTGCAGGTGCCAGGTAATGTACATCCCAAATGAGGCATTGTACTACATTATGGGTCTGATAAGGGAACAGTATAGGGGCACAATGACCTTTGTTGACGTAGATGTGAATCCTTTCATGATACAGTGTCCAATATAGACAGTCTTCCTAGCCAAATTGGCAATGTGACTGTCACATAACAGGTTACTGTCCACTTGTGTCACTAGGTCCCTGATTACTCCTTCCATACATAATGGTTTACCACCTATGTGGTAATTTGTGTGTACCTTGTTTTGTATTTGGTGGTACATTCATACTGCCCACTGTCTTAAGGACAGCAGGGTGGGGTTCCTGTGTGTGAGAGTGTGGTCTGTAGCATGCTACAGAGTGTACAGCAGTCTTGCCTAAGGTTAGTTGCACATGGGTGGACTGCAATGACATAAGCATTGTCAGTAAACTGGACATATAGGTGTCTGTGCTGAATATGGATACTCACCCTCCTTTTATGTTTTGTTCCAGGTTTTGTGGCCATAACACATGATATGTGGTATTACCTGGTAGTGCTGGTGTGCTGTCACGAGGCTTCCAGCAGGTTTCTATCACTGGACAGACATCGATGTTCTCCATACTGGGGAGGGCCTCAGGAGCATGCATATTGAGGTTTACACATCTGGCATTGATCAGCATTACCCTTCTGTTTCTTTCCAGTTTTGTTTTCTATGGTGGTGGGTTAGTCTTTTCGGCCTTGCCTACAAAAGTATCTCTGTAGGTTGCAAAAGCCTTAGGCAATATCCAGATGCCCATGGGTAACAGGTGCAAGCCATCCCTGGAACAGCAGCATGTCTCACTATGGAGTCACCTATTACAACTGTATCAGGCATGTTGTTTCTCCTTCTGTCCTGTGACTGTTTGGCACACCAGCTTTGTGTACTATGTGTTACATGTGCTATGTCTGGAGGTTGTTTTATTGGGTGTCTGCTTTGGAGGCTTGTGTTGGTGTTGTGTGTTTGTAATTAGGGCCTCTGGGAATGTTTTTGTGTTTATGTGTTTGGTTTACAGTCATTGTAGGTCTATGTGGGACTGGGTTTGTGGTGTATGTGGTTACCTTGTCCTCCTGACTAGTTTTGACAGTACTGATTTGGGGTGCACAGGCTCCGATTTGGCTACCTGGTTGCGTCTATCACATATATTTGTATTTATTGGGGTGAGTTGTTGTGTGTGTACTTGGGACAGGTGTCACATTGCCTCTGGATTCACAGATTCTACTTGTTTTGCCTGGCCTTAGTGGATTGTATGTGTGGACACATTTTATTGCCATACTAGTGATCACTGATTACTTCACTGTTATGTTTGATCTATCATGTGGTAGCTTCCTCATTCTCTTCAATGGTTTAGTAATTGCTGGAGTCCAGCATGCCAGATGCCTGGGTGTATGGCATTGTGTCTTGTTGTTATTTGTGATTGCAGACTGCAAGCACTCTTGGCTGTGTTCATGGAATGCCTGTATAACATGTTCTGCAGTGTGTCCCATATTCTGGACTTGCACAGGGCCTTTCATGGATTCCACATTGGTTTGTAGGGGTGCAAACTATGCTTTATACATGTGTTTCACTGTGGTATTCTGGCCAAGGACTGGGGTCGGGATGTGTAACTACAGTGTGATTACTCTATGGTCTGGTCTTACCAGTGAGGGATACGCTTCTCATCTTGACATCCATGCTTACCCCTCTTGTGAAAGTGTTACATTTTGCATGTCCATTTTGTTTGATGGATTCTGGGAAATTTTCTACAAATGTGTCGGTGCTAGTATAATACAAAGAGTATAGTGACAAACTTCTCAAAAGCTGACATCACACTTCTTCAGACTGAGATGGTATCCTTTAAGCCCACTGGGCCAGTGGAAACCACAACACACAATGGTGACTCCTTCACAAACGCTTTCTACGGACATCTCCAAGAAAGCATGGACCGTGCAATCACAAATAAAACCAAGACCCTCTCCACCAAGGGAAAGTGGCCTGTCTGGTGGACCCCAGCCATAAACGAACTGTATAACAAAAGAAGGATACTAATGCAAGACAGAGCTAAATCTCCTAAAGGGAAGGCAGCTGTGATCAGCACTAGTAAAAAGCTATATTCTCTCATAAAGACATCCAAGGTCAACTTTGAGACAAAAATCACCAAAGACAATAAAGATAACCACAATGCCTTCTTCAGTTATGTCAGAAACCTGGGTGAGAACCCTCAGATATGCTCAGAGTTGGTACACAACAACATAAATTTCAGTGACCCGACAGATATTGGCAACATTTTGGCAGACAGGTTCAGTGCAATTTTCTCCCTCCCTCACCCCCAAAAGAAGATAGTTATCACAGCTGAATGTAACCTCACTGTCATCTCAGATGTCCATGTGAGAGCCGCACTCAGCAAAGACAAAAACACAGCATCAATGGGACCTGATGGTATCCCCAGTTGCGTGCTACGTGAACTCCAAGAGGAGCTAAACCCATATATAAAAATGAACCAAGAAATACAAATCCAAACGCTTGAACAAACAGTCGCTAGCGACACCAATAAGAAAGGATAGTTGCCAGTTGTTATAGTTGAAGTAATCCACTGCGTTTATTTAAAAATCCCCTTTTCTTTAAAAATATAAAATTAAAAATTAAAAATATAAAACAGTTGCAGAGAAGCTCTGTTTACTTAAAATAAATGTGAAACGCTGCAAGCGTTTTTCGTTCCGATGGATATCAGAACTTCTTCAGACAAAAGCTAGCACTACTAAGGTTACTTCTAAATATACATTTCGTAACCAAGCCCAAGTGCTTTACATCTCTGTATATTTAGAAGTAACCTTAGTAGTGCTAGCTTTTGTCTGAAGAAGTTCTGATATCCATATTGCAGCGTTTCACATTTAATTTAAGTAAACAAAGCTTCTCTGCAACTGTTTTATATTTTTAAAGAAAAGGGGATTTTTAAATAAACGCAGTGGATTACTTCAACTATAACAACTGGCAACTATCCTTTCTTGTTGGTGTCGCTAGCGACTGTTTGTTCAACCGTATATAAAAATGCTATTTAACCTTAGCCTTGCTACAGGATATGTACCTGAACACTGGCGTACAGTAACAGTGGTCCCACTCCACAAAGGAGATGCCTCCACAGACCCTGGGAACTACCACCACACAAGCTTAACCAGCCTTGTCTGCAAAGCTATGGAAAGAGTCATTATGGAGTTCTTAAACAGAGACATTGGTGACCTACAGACTCTTAATCCCACCCAGTTCAGCTTTGTAAAGGGCAGATCCTGCCTTTTGAACCCAGTTGACTATTTTGAAACTGTCAGTAGGGCCATTGATGAGGGCTAAGCAGTCCACACAGCCTACCTGCACTTGGCTAAGGCCTTTGACACAATATCCCACTCAGGCATCATAGACAAGCTCAACAGCTGAAATATAAATCCATATGTCACAAGATAGGTTGCGAAATGGCTAAAAAACAGAACCCATAAAGTCGACATTGCAGGTGCCTTGTCAGATTCAAAGCCAGTCACAAGTGGTGTCCCACAAGGATCTGTCCTGGGACCCCTCTTATTTGGCATTTACTTTTCAGATGTGAAAGCAAACATAGGAGGGTTGTGGCTGACAAAGTTTGCAGATGACTGCAACCTAGGCACCATAGTGAATACATCAGCTGGCACGCACATCCTACAGAATGCCCTCACAAAAACAGACAGCTGGTGCCAGAATCATGGCCTGAAACTGAATGCAACTGATGTGTAGTCATCCCCTTTGGGAGGAACAAAGTACCCACAAATTAACACATAGACAGCAACCCACTGAGCACATAACAAAAAATCAGACACCTGGCGACCCATGTAGATAGTGACCTCTCGTTTGACACCCATGTTGCCAAAGTGGTTAGAAAGACTTTCTATCTTGCCCACCTTATCATGAAGGGTTTTCCATCCAGATCAAAGGAGGTCATTGTACCCCTATACTTCTCCCTTATCAGGCCCATGATTGAATACAAAGCCACATTTGGTATGTACCTCACCCAGCACTTGCAACAGCTGGAGAGACCCCAAAAGTACCTTACCAAGAGGATCAAGGGTCTACAACACATGTCATATGCTTCCAGACTAAAGAAAATCCAGCTCTATTCAGTAGCATGCCGCCTACTTACAGGTGACCTATGCCTGACATACAAGACCATGTCCAATCAGGATTTGATGGACATGCTCCACTGCAAGCAATCCAAATCCACCAGAACCATGAGAGCTAAAGATTTGAACCTTAGCACATACATGTATAGTTCATGCTGGAGGGACAGATTCATAACTCAGAGGCTTCTCACACTCTAGCACAGAATCCCAGTTCATGTTACACAGAGTCCCTCACTGACTCTCTTCAAGAGAAATCTGGACAAGTGGATGTGAGATTGTAGGTTTACCCCAGGGGTCCTCCCTGTGTCACTACTAGACAGAGGCACAGTCAATTAATTTGATTAAGTAAAGGGGTCATAATGTGTCACTACTAAGTCAGAGGCACAATATTCGTATTCTGTACACTTATTACCACTATAAGGGGTAGCAATAGCCACATCACTATGGCTAGGCTTATAAATGCACTAGGGCAGATAGGCTAGTAGTAAACTATGAAACTATGAAACTATGGTGTATGTGTAGGTATTTTCAGTCAGGCAATATAATGTGGTTTGGGGGGCTTGATATCTTCACGTATTCCAACATAGGCCTGGTGCAGTTCCTGCTATTAGGACAGTGGTCTGCAGCAAGGTATATAGTGGTAGGCAGTTTTAGCCATTGGTATTTGACCATGGCTAATCCATGCTGCTTCTTGTTGTGGTACCAACATGGGGGTGTGGTTATCCATGACATTTATTGCTAGTCACCCTCGTTTTGTAGCTTGTTCCATGTTTTGCAGCTGTACATCACTGTATGAGGTGTGACCTGGTAGTGTTAGGGTGCTGATGTGGGCTTTGACCCAGTTTTCTATTACAGCACTGATATCTACATTCTCTATACTGTGTGGGTTTACACTGCACGCATCTTGCTGTTTATACTTCTGGCATTGGGTAGCATTACATCTAGGTTCCTATCCCTTGTGGTACCTATGAAGGTGGGTTTGTGTTTTTGTGGTTCATGATTGGTGAGGGTGGATGTTAGTCAGGGTCCTCAGGTGTGCATATGGTACATGGTGTTACATTACTTAACACATGGCATTCATGCCTCAGGTGGTGCTGCAGGGCTGCCTCTGTCGAATGCACATACTACACTCCCTGTACATGTTTGGAAGCAGGTTGTGTCATGTTAGGCGTCCCTGTTACTATATGAGTGAGTCGGAGAGGGTATCAGTCCCAGTGTTCCTACTGAGCCAGTGTATGTGCTATGCATTGCCTCTTTGCCAAGGCCAGGGCATACTGGGCACGCCTCCTTCTGCCTACTGGGGCAAGGTCAGGTTGTTCCTCCACCGAGTCACCCTCTGCCTGTGGTGGCCTTGGCAATGGTGGGGGTATGTTTGGCCCAGCCCTATGCTGGTCCTGCTGCAGCTGTTTCCACAGGATCATATTATGTAGCATAGCACATATTATGATCATTTGGGTACATGTAGTTGGTGTGTACTGCAAGGCTCCACCAGATGTGTCCAGACACCGGAACCATGACTTGAGCAGCCCAAACACACGCTCTATGACATTACGTGTTTATGCGTGTGCCTCATTATGGCGTTCCTGTTCAGGTGTGTGTGCATTTCTGATGGGTGTCATCAGCCACGGCTCAAGTGCATAACCTGCATCCCCCACTAGGTGTCCGTGTGGGAAGTCCCCACTGGCAAATGATTTGTACAGCTGCGTCAGATGCCAGGTGTGGGAATTGTGGTAGCTCCCAGGGCAGCCAGCACACACATTCATTATTATGCCATGGGCATCACACACGACCTGGCAGTTGATGGAGGGGAATCCCTTGCGGTTAATATAGGCTCTACCCTGCTCACCGGCTGGTGCTTTGATGCATATGTGCGTGCAGTCTATTGCACCCAGTACCTCAGGGTATCCCGCTATTTGCTGGAAGAGATGCATATTGCTGGCCACAACCTCACGGGCATTAGGGAAATATACATGATCACCGACATGTGCTGGCATGGCATCCAGGAACTGGTGCAGTACCCTGGAGGCTGATGCCTGTGATATCCCCATCATATCACCAGTTGGTCTCTGGAAGGTACCTGTTGCTAGTATTCCTAGGCCAACACATACCTTGGTTTCCACTGGGATGGGTTCCCCTCTGTTGGTTCTGTGTGTGAGACGTGGCCTGCACAGCTCAACAATTTGCTGCAGAAGGTCTCTGTCCACTCTGTAGCGCTCTACTATCTCCAGCTCATGTAACCCATGGTAGGTGACCCTGGGCCTGTATACTCTTCTCCTTCTCCTCACTCTGGGTTGTCTGTCAGCATCTGCATTGTCACCACCCTCAGCAATTCGCCTATGCCTGATTATAACAGCTATGGCAGCCTCTAGCATTTCTGCTCTGAGTTCAGCTTTTTCAGTTTTCAATTCTGCTAGCTTACTCCTTTCTTGCAGTATCTCTTGAGAGAAACACCGTGCACTGCTGTTTGAAGTGTTTTAAGTGCTGGGTTGGGCTTTTAGTCTGCCTGTGTAATTGCCTGCTTCCAATTGTTATCACCAATTAACTCCAGCAGTATTCTCTGACAGCTTCCTTGTAATCTGGTTGTTTCCTTTTTCCTCTCTGTTTCCTCAGTGGGAGCAATGTGCACACCAGCTTAAGCATGCTCACAGTGGCTTAGACCCGCGCACACATACTTACACGGTTTGGACTTGGCTGATTCATGGTAAAACACGCGCACACAGCCTTATACATCAGGCAACAGGCTTCCTGATGTTTACATTGCCTTACACACGTGCACGCCCGCGCAAACCGTTTAAAACGGTTTGCAACACGCTCCCACATGATGAGCCTGCCTTACATGCGCACACACGCGCGCATGCATGTATATCAAGAAAGTTTGAGTGTAGGGATAGTGTACCCCCTCTATTTCTTGACTTTCCTAGTGTTCTGTTGGGACACACCTCTCTCCCTGATGTCTGTCTGTCATCTGTCACGTTACACTGCTCTCCAATGTGATACATTTATTTCTATCATTCCCCCCCGTGATGTCACCTACCTCTTACTCTATTCCTCCCCCTTCTGTAACTCTTATACTACTCGAACAGTGCTCATTAGCTATGTGGCAGTGTGATTCAGTATTGTAACCCTCATTTACATAGGATTGCCTAGTAATGTTTAGTTACATCTCTTACACTGAGCTTCCCCCCCTTGGCAACCACTACACGGTGGCCATATTGTTTTTGGTCTGCTAGTCCCTGCATTGTCATTCCATGTACTACATAAAACCCACAATTGTGGGCTTATAAGCTTCGGTTTTCACTTTTAGGTAGCGCACCCTGTTTGCGCGGGTGTGCGCTGCAGTTAAACATCAAAATCCCCCGAAAAAAAAAAATTATTTTAAATAATTTTGCAACACTTTTTAATGTCAATGGCCACATATGTGGCCATTGGCATGCTAGATGACACATATGTAACCTTTATTTGGAGCTGACACAGCTCCGTTGTAAATTTTGCAGAAATGTACTCAGTTGTCAGCTGAGTACATTTCTGCAGCTAAAACGTCCGTTACACGGACTGGTTTGGGCTTCCTGGATCGCTCAAATACCTCATTTGCATATCTTTGAGCTGCAAATGAGGTATTGAGCATTTCCACGCCCAGTCCATGTAAGAGACGTTTTAGCTGTCTCTTACACGGAGGTTTGGGCTGTTCCTGGATCGGGAGGCTTACACGGAGGCTTACACTACTCTTAAACTCCGTGTAAGCCTTCGTGAATCCTGCCATCTCAGTTTTCAGCAAGAAATATTACTTATAGATGGGGACTGGAATGTGATTTGCAGCAGTGAAAGTGTGTCTGGGGGCTCAGAAGGGAAAGTATAACAAAGGAGGGTAGATATTTGAATAAATTTATGAAAATATTTGGCATGGAAGATGTGAATTCAGTAATAGGAGTTCGGAGTGAATTTACATATTCTTCCCCAAGATATAAAAACTGGGCTAGGCTAGACAAAATTTATATTTCACAAGAACATGTGCATTTAATTGAAGGTCTTGATATGCACCCAGTACCTATTTCAGTTCATGCACCAATAATAACTAAAATAAAAACACAGGGTAATGAAATAAAAATGAGACACTGGTGATTTCCCACCTGTCTGTTGAAAAGAGAGGAATTTAAGGAATGGGTAGTGGAGATTATTTGGGAGGTATTAGAGAAGACAGAAATTTATTCTGAAAATATAGCTAGAGACTGGGATAACATTAAGGTGGAGTTTAAAAATAGGGTGGAAATAAAAGAAAGGGAGCTATGGTTAAGAAGTCACAAAACTTATTTAGAGGGACTGTCTAATGTTAAAGTATTGCAGAATAGGGGGAAACCTCACAAAACAAGAAGACTGCAGAATGCTAAACAGAAAATAAGGAGCATAGGATTGTGTGCTGCAACATTAATGCATGCCTATGCTGGCTGGAGAGGCTGCTCTCCCTCATTTTTTGTAGGACTAGGAGAAGGAGATATCAAGCACTCCAGCCAGTGACAGAATGAGGTGACAGTTATGACAGTCCAGTGGGTGATGAAAAAATTCTCACTGTCACCCAGCTTGATGAATATGGGTTCAGGATGTCCCCATCCTCACACCAATCATGGTGTCCCCGAACATTTTGTGTCCATCACTGTCCCTGTCTCTTGTCTTGTTTGTCTACAATTATTTCCTCACTTACCCAGCTTACCTAACCCAGACATACCTACGTCCCTTCCCCAACATTCCTCTCTCCCTAAAATAAAAAAAAACAAATAGGCCTGTCACAGAAAAAAAAATCTCCATTTTGCACATGTATCTTCTAGACACATTTGATTTTGTCCAATTGGCTATACAACATGATTGCCTTGTGGTCACCCTCTCAATGGCGGTGACAGTCCAAATTCAGTTAATATTTTGCACATATGTTCAGTTTACACTGTTAAAGAAATGGATAGCTATGGTTCTTTCCTATCTCCCTCTTGTACATTCCTGTCTCCCCCCCCCACTTGCTCCACATTTTACCACTTTCCTATCCACCACATTTTAACACCTTTAATCTGGTCAAAAAAATAGAATCAAACACAGCACACATAAGTAGCTGAAGAAGCAAAGGATCCCTTCACTTTATGAGCTCCATGTTTGCACAGAGGTGCATACACCAATGGTGAGTGGTGGCAAACAGGTGCGTTTACCACTGTAGAATGCTGCTTAATACTGCAATGCTATGCCATCACACAGCAGCACATCTTGCATGAACAATTCACTCTGTAATGTAAAGTATTTTAATGAATTACATACACCTGTACTTGAACCCAGTACCATCTGGCCCAAAAAAAGAATGCATCAATGCATTGACATGTGCTACAGCAGAGTCAGTTAAGCAGCAGGTATTTCATAGTGTCAGTATTAACTGTCAGACTATAACAATGTGGCTCACATTTGTGCACTGCTTAGCCATGCACTAACGTGCATCTCACATGTGTATATACTTTGCTAACCATTGTGCAAACCTGCTGCTCCCCTTGCTATGGAAATGTACATATTATGCTGTATTACTGCTGTTTACTGTCCATTTCCTGTGTATAAAATTACATGTGGAAGCATCTCAGGGCACTAATAATATGTCACATATTTACAAAACATCCATGTGTTGGCAACCCCCCCCCCCTCCACATCAAGCACTGCAACCTCTGGTCTCAGTACTTTTTCCACACATATATCAACCACACTACAAAATGTAATATCAAATGTTGTGTGCTATGCAATACACATCGATCTGGTAACATGCAGAACTACAGCTATTGATCCATACACCTATAAAGCCTTGTCTGCTAGGCTAGGGAAGGAATCAGCATAGACCTTATCCACAGAGACATAGGTGACCTTCAACACACTTGACCCTACTCATTTTGTTTTTGTCAAGGGTAGCTCTTGCTTATTGAACATTGTGGACTTCTTGGATACTGACCCCAAAGACCTGGATGAGGGATAATAGGTCATACCGCCTATGTTGAATTATCCATGGCCTTTGACACTATCCCCCATTCATGTGTCATAATGAATATCTCCCATGTGGGAATTAAGCCATACAGTATTAGAGGGATAGGCAAATGGCTCACTAACATAACCCACACTCTCAAAGTTGGGGACCGCACCTCCATCACTAGAATAATACTATAGGGATCTGTGCTGGGCCCTCAACTATTTGCAAACTACTTCCCTGAAGTGCAGGCAATGGTAGATGACCTGTGGTTTACCAAGTTTACAGATGACTGGTAACTGGATGCACTAATATAGAGTCCCCAAATGATGGTAATATGTTAAGAAAGGGGCTGCCACACACAAATGTTTGGTGCCAAACTCACAGACTGAACCTTAAAACATACAATGGCTCATTGTCCCCTTTGGAAATGAAGTACCCCTGTTAGATATGATATACGTAACACCTCTCTAAACTCAAACACAGTGTTGTGAGACTTGGGAATACATGTTGATAGCAATCTACAGTTTCATCCTATGTGTCTGTAGTGGTGACACATGCATTCTGCATTGCGCACATCATAGATAGGGGCATCACATCCAAGACCAGGGTGGTCGTACCTCTGCTGTACTCTACCTTTATCAGACCACTGATTGAGTACAATGCTCCTTTCTGTCTGTACCTCTGCAGACACCTGCAGCAATTGGAGAAAACACAGGGTTGTACCTGGGAGACCCCAGGGCTTCTAGACATGGCATACATGGAATGACTGACAGACCTGTCAATGTACTCAGTATTATGCATGATGCTGAGAGGTGACCTATGCCTGTCCTGCAGAGCAGTCGGAGACCCTGCCTTACAGGAAATGCTGGATATCTGCAAATCAATTGGGACAAGAATAACTTCACTTAGGGTTCTCAACCTAGCCTGTGACATAAACAGAAGATCCTGGGGATCAGTCCTCTGTAGTAGCCTCCCAGTACATGTGAAGCAGTGCTCTTCAATGACCCTGTTCAAGTGCAACCTTGACTACTGTTTGGGTGACTGTAAAGTCACCAATGGGGTAGCACTTATGTCCCTTGTGCACAGAGCCATTTGGTGCTGCTCACAAAATCAGTCTGCAACAGCCATCCAACTATGCTCAATAAGGTACTCATATTTTTACACAGCTAGACTTCTGAACACTATAGGGCCGTTAGGCTAGTAGCCTTCTATGAACATCTTGTCCCCCACATGGCCTGCTGATGCCATCTACTATAAGTTCACCTGCAGTCTTGTAAAAGTCAGACTTGTGTCTTACTGCATGTGTAACGTACTGTGTTCTGTAATCTGTACACCTAGATAGGTAGCACTTCTGTTTTCACTGCAGTCAACTGGGTGTTTGTGTGTCTGTGTCTCTAGACAGAAGAGCATAAGTGTGTATACCATAGTTATACTGCAACAATAACCATGGACTTGACAGTATTTTGATTCTAGCAGATGCCTACACATCCATTTCATGCAGCCCACCCAACATCTTGTCCCCTACATGGCCTGCTGATGTCATCTACTATATGTTTATTTACAGTCTTGTAAAAGTCAGACTTGTGCCATGGTGCTTGCATACAGTACTGTGTTCTGTGGTCTGTGTACTTAGGTAGGGATTCTATTCCCACTGCAGTCAACAGAGTTGATTAACATTACAGAGAGCATTTTTACACCAGCATGTGGGGCACTGTTATAGTCTCCTCAACAGACACTGCTGATGTCATCAGCTATAAAGTGTTGTCTGACACACTCCAAGTCAGTCTTGTGCCATGGTGCTTGTGTAAAGTATTGAGTTCTGTAGTCTGTGTAGTTAGATAGGTAGGGATTCAATTCTCACTACATTCAAAAGGGGGTATGTGTGTATGACCTCTGGCTTGACATTACAGAGGGGCTTTTGCACCAGCATGTGGGACACTATTACTATATTCTCCTCACCAGATACTGCTGATGTCATCAGCTATATCAGAGTTTTGAATATACAGTACTCCAATCAGGCCAGGGTCAGACACTGGCCTGGAAGCCAGGCAGACATTATTTTAGCCTATACCAGACAGATTACAGTGATATGGCTTTAACTGTATCCACATACATCATGGCATGGTTTGTAGGCCCTGTGTTATCTTGCTGAGAACCCTGTGGTCTCTCCAGTTGCTGCAAGTGTCTGGTGAGATACATGCCAAAGAGACCATTATACTCTATTACTACTCTGATGAGGTTCGACTACAGTGCTGTCATACAATCCTAAGATCTGCATATGACGGTGTGATGTATGATGTGCATGACAGGCTTTCAATACCAGTGTAGATACTTGGTGGTCAAAGCTCAGACTGCTATCTGCATGTGTTCCCAGTGCTGGCATCATCAGATGTCAGCATAGCAGGACTGTTGTCAGTGCTGTGATTAATATGGAATTCCACTTTTCAGATGGACAACAAAGACACATTTCTGCATTTAGTTGTAGATCATGTACCTTTGTCCCCATTTGTCTGTGTTAACTCCTCCTGTACTATGTTGTCATTGTTGGCGGAATCAATGATTACACCCAATATGCGAGAATCGGCAAACTTGGTAAGGCAAAGGCCATACACTTTAGCCTGAACTGCTGAGAAATAGAGTCCAAACAGTGAATGGCCAAGCACAGATCTCTAGGATTTGCCAGTGGTGACAGCGCTACTGGTACAGGTTGGTTCACCAACTCTCATATATGTTCTCTCAATGAGACAATTGGTTATCCATCTACTGACACAAGGGTTAATCCCCAGTTGGGAGGGTTTCTCAATGATATTTATATGGGGGGATTGTGTCAAAACCCTAAGGAACATCATGATAAGCAGTATACACTGTCTTACCTTCATCCAGGCCTATCACACTGAAGCAATGGCCTATAACAACATCACAGATCATCTATGGTGTGACTTCACACTTATACCTTCCTGATATGGTTGAAAACACACTTCAGCACACCCTCTGCATGGGCTATATTTCCATACAAGGGTGTACATCCACATGCATTTATCTGAGTAGAGGGGACAACACCTGATGTATGCATGTATAGACACATCCTGACTCTCCTTGACTGTGAGGTGGACCAACATGTGATCATGGTCCTCTTCTATATCTGCACTAGTCATATTCTCATTATATGTAGCAGACCTGTGTGAGTTAATGCTACATCATGAATGTTTCATCTAATAGATGTCCTGAAATAAGTCATTGTGGGCATGCATGTTGACAACAGTGTTTGGACCATATACTTCACATTCATACCTCTCAATTGTCCAGATATTCCCAGGATGTCCAGATGTTTTCCTTATCAAACTTGTATCTTTCAGCCATATCACTGGGATGATCTCAGGACTGATATGTCAATATTGTGTATATTTGAGGTCATAACTCTCAACTGTCCTGATTTGTGCAGAATGTCCACTTTTTATCTCATATTTTTGATCTTTTCCTTATAACATATTGGTTTTCTGGTAAATCATTGGCATGTCATTTCAGAATGAAGCCACAAACTGATGACAGATATTTGAGTTTCAAACTTCATGGTCTTTAGAAAGTTCATGGTACTGCAAAACCTATTATTCATTCAACTTTCTTAGTTTGGAAGACCAATATTAAAAATATGTACCTAGTTTTGGGCATTTGTCCCCCAGTCTATGTTTGGGAAGTAAAAGTCACCCAGGATCAGGGTATAGGGCTGAATCTTGATAGATTCGATCAGGTCCAAATAGGCATGATGGGCATCTTGAGTCAGATTTGGGGGCCGGTAGCTACCTATGATTTGAATAGGGGTTTTGTCAATGGTTAACTGCACCTGGAGTGTCTCTTGTGTGTCATATTGTTTGACCAGCCTGGAGGTGTGTATGTCTTTAATGTATATTGAAACTCCACCTCCTTTGGCTTTACTCCCCACAGTTTGGGTGTTCTGAATGTATGATAGGATGAGTAACCAGGTAAGGCTGAGGTGCAATCTGCAGCTTTGAACCAGGTTTTTATGACTGCACAGATGTCAGCAGTTTCCAGGGTTAGGAATGCTTGCAATGAGTGCAGTTTCATGTTTAGACTCCTAGCGTTTAGCAGCATGACCTTTAATTTGTGTTTTGTTGAAATGTTTTATGCTGGTAGCTTTAACCTTATCACTTTTCCTAAAAAAGGCACTATAGGGGAGGCAAGGCCCTTTGCCAGAAGCCTGAACCCCAGGTGAGACAGATGCAGGCCATCTCTGGCAAAGCATCGTGGTCTGTTGATCATATCTTCCCAGCCTGTCAGGTATTGGATCCCCCCTGGAATGACACCAGAAACTAAGCCAATTGTTAACGTCAGTCATTTTCTGTTAGCACTGAGGCATCATTTTGGGTGAAGGCAGAATGCTTCTTAAGGCTAGGGGCATACCTGCCTGGGACACATAATTAGCGAGCTCAATCATGTCTCTCTTCATATAGTCCAGAGAGGTACGTCTCAATTCATTCACGCCAACATGGACTATGACAGAGTCATGACAATGCCTGTTGTTGAGAGACTTGAGTGCGTATGTGATATGGCGGATTCTGGCACTTGACAGAGAACTAACTATGACTTTTTCCTTATCCAGCCTGGTGAGAGGCACATCTGTGTGTCTCACAATGAAGTCTCCTATGACTAATATTTTGGGTGTATGGTGAAGCTGTAGTAGCTGTGAGGCACAGGTCTGTGGACTATGCATGGTATGTGGTGTGCAGGGCTGTGGAGATCGAGTTTATTTCTGCCTCATAGGTCTCCTTTGTTTGGGTATGTTTATGTGGAGAACTTACGCATATGTAGGTGTGTGTTGTGTAGGTGTGGGTGGTGTTTGAGGTGTAGTGATTGTGTTGACAAACTTTTCAGTGCCAGATATACTGGCTTGAGGGGGAGACAGTTTGGACTCTAGGTTTCTAATGTAATTGCATCTCTTACAAATTATGTTCCTAGGTGGTAGTGGTAGATGGTTGTCTGTGTACATGAGGTAGTTGCTACACTGTCTCAGGATGCCCATATCAACCAGACTGGCAGGCGAAACTGTAGGAAATTGTCCATCCATATTTCTCAAAATCTGAAGGAGAAATGCAAGTGAGAGCTAAGGGGTGGGCCTAAGGCCCAATTGCTTACACCAAAACTAGGTGTAGAATAGCACTTAAGAATAACACTTACTTTAGACATGCTATAAATAAGCAGCAATAAATGCAACAGAAAAGATGCAGTTGAACACTTTAGAGAACAGGCAGAAAGTAGCAGGAAAAAAGCAAAGCAAGATGAAGTAACAGAGTAGTAGGAAGAAACACAAATTAGAAAATATAAACAGCTGAATAAAGTGTCTTTTTTATAAAGTAAAAAGGGAGAGAGCAGGAACAGAAGGTAATTCAAGGTTAAGGGACTATGGGGTTTGGCCTTCCCAAATTATCTCTATATTAGGTAGAATGAGCTAAAGAGATTGGACTGGGAGGAGTGTCCCTGATCAGATTTACAGTAGGATTGGGCAACTGCAAAAGCCACCAACTTTAAGAACACAACAGCAATAGGATTGGGTGGGAGAAAAAAAAGTTTCAGCAAGATCAGAAAACAAAATTCTGCAAGCAAATATATAAATAATTCAGTCAAGCAAAAAATAGACAGTGCAAAACCCTGAACAGTTAAAGTGAAATAGTTAAAGTGCTGAAAATATACTTATCAGCTCTATATTTCCAGATTGTTTGAGAAGCACTCGCAGTCAGAACACAAGGAGATTCTAGCAATGATATACAGGAATTTACAAAATGGTAATATTTTTATATCAGCAAGACAGAAGTCAAGCCTTGGGACAATTAGATAATACAAAAGCTGTTAGACCAGCAGTTTTACCAAATTTAAGAACACAACAGCAATAGGGTGGGGTGGGAGAAAAAATGTTTCAGCAAGATCAGAAAACAAAATGCTGCCAGCAAGTATATAAATAATTCAGTCAAGCGAAAATAAAGACAGTGCAAGTGTCAAGAAATATACATATCAGCTCTATATTTCCAGATTGTTTGAGAACCTACCTACAACCCATCATATTTTACATCCTCTGCTCTGTCTCCTACTTAGTCCGCCAATTTAATGTGCACTACCTCAAGTATGAAGGGTTGCAACTAACTCCAGCAATGACCTACAATTTACTCCAATCTCGTAATCCACTTACACAGTACTTTTTCACTCTCTACAAAATACACTTCCATATTACCTAAACCACCACTTTATTACCTTCACCTTATTGCAACTATCAAAGAAAGATATCCTACTTCAATCCATTGACATACGTTCACCCAAATATTACTATTTAAAGTGTAATTCCCTCAACACTCAAAGGATGCTTCTCTCAACATTACTAATACTGTTATTTCTTACTATCCTTGATAATCTAACTTACCTGCACTTTCTTACATTACTTCCTCTCCCTCATACATTTACCCCATACTCAACAAACACATTAACTTTTACAGAACCCCCACCCTCTTCAGTCTTACCCCCATTCATTTTTTCAAACTTAAACATACTCACTCTTCACCATCAAAAAACACTTTGAAGTTAACTTCTGATTTAAAATAAAAATGAAGTGACTATATGAAAAACAACATCTCCTTTTCAAACCTATTAGTGGCTGGTGACATCCATTACAACCCTGAACCCCAAACTCAAACAATATCTCACTCATCTTCACAACTCCTCTTTAGGGACACCACTGCACTCCTCCTATTTAAAGCCAAACTCTAAAGCATCTGCAATGAACACCCTGAGGTACGCTCTTGGATTGCTTTACACTTATCAGACATTATTATATCCACAGAAGCATGGATAAAACACAAATTTCAGGTGAGGAAGGTATTCCACCTGGCTACAATATCCTCAGACATGACAGACATGACAAAAAGACAGGAGGTGTGGCTATTATGTATAAAAAGATCATTAACCTCACTACTCATTCACTTACACACACACCCCCCCTCCAGCAGTTATCCAGAAATTCTCATGGTGACACTTAAATTAAACAAATACAAAAATATAATCATAATAGTAGTATACATTCCACTAGACAAAAGCAATGACTATGTAAAAAAAATCCTGTAATGGGTGTCCACCAATATGCCTCAGGAAACTCTAATACTAAGCAATTGTAACATAGACTGGCTAGCAATAATGACTCCTCTTTGGTTTTAGTCATCTCATAAGTAGCCCAACAAGTTACAATCAAAATAGCAACAGGGAAAATATCCTAAATGTGATCTTAAGCAATAACTAAAATAATATCTCTTCTGCAGGCTCCATCCCAGATTCTCTAGTGACCACCTACTTAAATATGCTAGAAGAAATCATCCTAATCCCAAAAATGTCACCACTACAGCCTCTCCTACACTATAATCACATTTAACTCAGATACCTTATTTGACATCCTGAAATCTGTCAAATGATCAAAATTAAAAACTCCCATTTAAACAAAGCTGTATCCCTTTTTAATTCCACATTCTTAAACATACTTGATGAACTCACCTCAGTCAATAATAGATGAAGCAAGTTTAATTCTGTCCCCTGGCTAACTAGACAAACAAAACTTCTAATGAAAGGCAGAGGTCCCACTGGAAACATAACAAAACTAAACCAAATATACAGAGATACAGACAGCTTCAAAATCAAGCCAAAAGTATGATCAAATCAGATAAAAGATCTTTCTACACCAAACTGCAAAATACAAGAGAAATAACTCAGAATTGTTGTGATCTTATGTAAACAAACTGATCAACCTCTGGCTGTACTACTCAACCCTCTTCCAATACTAACAACAAATCAGAGACACAGCTAATCAATTCAACACATATTATATACAATCTGTTGCCTCCTTGGTGATAAACACTTCTACATCCCCCACTCAGAAATAAAAGTTTTAATAGGCCATCTCCGACCTAGCCCTACTTAAAATGCTACACCTAAAGAAATCCCAATCCCCCACACCACATGCTCCAGAGATCATAACCTCATTACCACAATTAACAGAACATGCTGGAGGGACAGGTTCATCTCCCAAAGATTGCCCATACTCTGGAGTTGTCTTCCCATTCATGTCAAACAGAGCGCCTCACTGACCCTCTTCAAGGGAAATCTTGATGAGCGGATGGGTAACAGAAACTTCATTACAGGAATCATTCCAGTTGCACTACTGGATATGGGCACTGTGAACTAACATCTGGTGGCACGGTACCGGGGCAATTTTTTGGGGCTAGGCTTGTAAAGGCTCCTGGGCCATTAACCTAATACACACCTATGAACCTATGAACAATCCAAGCACAATGTCTTTGCAGCCTGTACAAACTTCTATCATCAAAAAGTTTCTCCTCAAGATAAAACATCAACACTCACTCCAGACTAAATCATAGCCACGGCTTATACCCTAGCCTATCCACTGTCATTCATAATCAACAGATGAATCAAAGAAAGACATGCCCCATTAATCTGTAAGAAATGTAAGATCCTTCCACTTCATAAATGGGGCAAATCAAATACGTTCACTAACTATAGGCCCATTGCCATCCTTTCCCCTCTTTCAAAAATCTTGAAAAATGCAATCATAATCAACTGCTCATCTCTCTGTTAGACCATAAACTAATCCTCCCACTCAGCATGTTTTTTTGACTATACCATAGCGCCATCCCCGCCTTCCTCAATTTTACTACTGCCATAAATATACACAGAAATGCTGGTGACCTGATATCTACTGAATTCTTTGACATTTCTAAGGCCTTTGACATGGTGTTCCATTCTAAACTCCTTGATAGACTTTCATTCTTAAGGTTTGATCCATCAGCCATCTTTTGGTTTGATAGTTATCAATATAATAGGCAACAAGCAGTCAGATGGCACTCTGAAACCTTTTCCTTTCTCTGTGTAGCAACTGGTACTCCCCCAGGGATGTATCTTAGGTCTACTCCTATTTAACAGGTCTGCTACACTTTATAAAAAACACTAATTATCAAATGCCTTTTTCTCGAACCCTATTCATTAAAGCCTTAATCCATCAAACGTGCATTTAAGCAAAAAGTTTCCCAGGGAAAGAAATGCTTGGCCAACCAAGGGAGCATCACAAAAATCAAACATTTAAAACCCACCCAGGTTGGGGGTTGTGCTCCCTACACCACCACTACCTAAATATACCAACTATGGGATTGCACTACAGTGGTGAAAAGGACAAATTCTCAATGATGACCAAGTGTTTTTTTCCTTGGGAAAATTTTCGCTTAAATGCACATTCAGTGGATTAAGGCTTCGATGAATAGGGTTTGACAAAAAGGTATTCAAAAATTAGTGTTCTTAACAAAGTGATGTAGACCCTATTTAACATATTCACAAATGATCTGCACAAACTTAGTAAACACACCACCATAAGACAATATGCAGGTGAATGAGCTCTGATTTGTTCAGCGAAGACTTTCAATAAACTTAAAAAACCTCACTCAATAGTCTGTCTCCTCTTTCAAATCATGACTCGGCCAATCACAACTTCTATTGGACCCCAAAGCAACTAAGCTTCTTATGTTTACACCCAGACCATACAATGAGAAAAAAATCTCTCTTCTCACAAAACTCATCCAATGGTAATAGATCAAACCTAAGAAGTCATGAAAGGTTCGGGTATGTAATTGAACACAGGGATTCCTAGGGCACAAAGGACTTCCTTAGAGCTATTGCTGTCCCTCTCCAGTGCAAAAAATGTAATTTGATTTTGCAAATGTACCATGAGTGTTTGTTGGGCTAAAGGAATGACAGGGATTTCACATATGTATTGGTCCTTACTCTCTTGTTAAAGTCTGCTAGTTTTGTTTCTTTTTTTTCCTTCCTTTGTTTTAAAGCATTGCACAAGTCACACAGTGGGAATATGGCTGAAATAATGTTATGCATTATGAGGACTGTGACGTCCACAAACTGGGCCAGTAATCAAGGCGACTCAACCTCACCACAGACACTGGAGAGGGATGTTACCTTGGAATACAAATGGATACACTCAGTATTTTCAGATGCAGATCTTGCTGCATCAAGCAAAATTTCCCTTAAGAGTACAGAGGGAATGAACAGAGCCCGGGGTATGGATTTCTCTATATCTGTCTTCCTGCAGGTCCCAGTAAGACTTCCCACTGGTACAGCTGTAGGATAAGGTCCTCAGCCAAGTGTCCAAGCCAAGTCCTCCAGCACCCTGTCTGTAAACCTAGTGCTTTGTGTCCCTGCCCCAAGTAGCTCACACATACAAACACACACACACACACACACACACACACACACACACACACACACACACACACACACTCACACGCATACACCTGGAAATAGCTGGTACAAATTTACCTGCTGTGCCCTCTTCTGCCCAGGGTATAAGGTAGTTATCACTGCCACCAGACACTCCACAATCAGCTAATCTAAGGCCCTTAACAAAGGGTGTCCAGTTATGCTGTGTAATATTAATACAAATACAGATGGTAGTAGTAGACCAAGACAACTGGAGTGGTCCACACAATAAATATAAGCACTCTCAAAGGTTAAACACTCTCTAAAAAGATTAGCCACCATAAACATTTTAAATATACTTAATAATAAATAATAAAAGAACATGCAAATATTGCATATATATTTACAATAAACCACATAATTCAAATCACAGAAATATTGAAAATAACATTGATGGACTGAATCATACTAGTAAAGAAAAACAATACCTAAGCTAAGCTTCACTATGTTTTCCTGACTGAATCTAGCAGAATTATTATTTCCTACTTATTTAATAGAGCAAGACAGATGATGTGGTGAATGGTCCTTCTTGTCAGGCCCAAGACAAATTATTCACTACTAAGAGATTTCTCACTGTAATACCTAAAACATAATTTCCAAGATGGCTGGCAGAATGACCTCATCTGGTCACCTGACTGTTGGGTCTCACAGTATCCCCCTTTGCAGCAGAGACAGAAATTTAGCATAGATGGCTACAATACACATCTAAATGTTTATGGCAGTGCCCTGGAGCCATGAAACAATTGCAGTACTTTCCCTCTTCTTTACTGAAGCTAATAAACAATGGCTTCTTTCAGACCTACTGTCTCTGGTCCTATTCATCACTATGGGATGCCAATTTAATGGTTTAACAGATCATTTACATTTCCCTTATTTTTCTTAAAGTAAGTTAGCTAGTTAACCTTTCCTCTTCCAGGATCCTTTACTAACAAATACACATAAAGTCTCACATGTATTTTCCTTCTCTGTCCAGCAGGACCCACTGTTGATACATTTTTTTAACACTAGCAGCTTTACAAACACATTTTCATTTTCAAATGTCATACAGTTATAATACATTTGTAACATAAGCATTTATGCAAATCAGTTTGATATTCAAATGCCCTACAGTTCTAATACATTTGTAACACATGTATCTTGTATAAATCAGTTTGATATTCAAAGGACATATCATTCTGTACTAAAACTCCAGCTAGCTATGCTGGCACTAGCCCATACCATCACAAAGACATGTCAATACTTTAGTTATGTTCTCATTGGTGGCACTAGTAGTTTTCTGTTCTTTTACTTTTATGAGATGGTAATGTGCCAGACTTCTGCTGCATGGACATATAAAATATTTGGCATTCTTTGCTTCAGCATTACACACTTTTGGTGTCTGCAGCTTTGGGTATGTTTTTACTGTCTTCCATACATCAAGCATAAATGGCTTCAGCTTTATGAATATATTCCTTAATGAGACTCATAGATAGAGGACGAAGGTCTGTAAGGTTTCCTTGATCTTGCCTGAGAGTAAAATGGATGAGGTTTCAACTCGAGTTCAACTCCTGATGACAGTCTTCCACAGAAAATCACTGTCAGTGTAGTTTCTATTGTCATGCCAACAAAGATTAGTGTGTGTATGTGTGTGTGTGCGCGTGTGCATGTGCATGTGTGTGTGTGTGTGTGTGTGTGTGTGTGTGTGTGTGTGTGTGTGTGTGTGTGTGTGCGCGTGTATGTGTGTGTGTGTGTGTGTGTGTGTGTGTGTGTGTGTGTGTGTGTGTGTGTGTGTGTGTGTGTGTGTGTGTGTTGTCACAACGGTAGACCATTTATGGGGTTAGCTTATGTATATCAGACGAATGTAATGGGTGGAAGTGGACTTGCCTTGGGAAAAAAAATGTTACTTTTGTCTTTTATCAAGGTAAATCTTTTGACAAGTATGTTTTAGTTGGTTGAAACTTCACAGAATTTAACCTCATGAAACATAAGAGAAACATTTAACAGGCTGGTTCAGATTAAACCCTAGCAATAGTAATGCATTGCTACTGCATTTATTTCTGGCAATGTGCTATAACTTCAAGCATGTTATAAATTCTTTCTTGAGGATTCTGAGTTAAACTTTTATATATGTCCGAGTTCACTGGTTGCATTTCTTGCTGATAAGTCTGGTTGCTGTTTATTTCGGCTTCATCATGAATTTTAACTAATTTGAGCATTTTGTTTTAAAATGGTGCTTTTGTTCCAATTTCCATAGAAAGGAAAAAAAATCCCAATATATCCCAATATTTTACTTTTTATCAACAAGCAAACCATAGATTTTCCATGGGTAATGGTAATATTTGAGTAATACTGAAGTTGAATATATTAAGTAGCAGAGGGTGTTGAAGTGTGTATGAAACTCTAATTTTGTAAAAAAAAATCTCAATTTGCGAGCTAATTTCTATTTTGGGAATTTGTAGTCTCTTATAGTTCTGGGGAGATCTGATAAACCAACAACCAAGGCTGAGCTGGCAGCTGCTGTTAAATCTTCCTATTTTATTAGGGAAGATACTCTTGGATGAAACAATTGATTTCTCAGCAGAACATGTTGACATTAATTCATATTTCTGCAGCCTCTAGACTATATTATTGCTCAGATGTTTACCTTAGGTGCCATGGCTGAACATGTTATAAATCTATCCTGTAGCAAAAGCAACAGCAAGAGTTGTAACTGTAGTTTTTAACACCTGCTCGTATTACTGTCTAGGTTCTGGTCATGCCATCTGCATGCTAGTCTTCTAAAGGATAACCTGAAATATCAAAGGTGTGTATGGGAAGTTACAGACTGTTGCATACTGTTCAGTTTATTACCTCTGCAGTCCGATAAGAGACTGCGAGACATTCACAGCATAAGGCTGCAGTCTTCCTGAACAAGACTTCATTAATATGCTATGTCTGCACTGTGTCGTTATCTCAGAGTGGATAAAAGAATATTGCACATTCAAGTTATACAGTTAAAACTTGTCTTTTTATTAAACATTTAAAATTTAACTTCAACAAGCTTAAATTGTTGAATCCATTCTTTATGCTTAATGTTGAACATCATTTTTTTTCACCTGTGGTGCAATGTGTGTGTGTGTGTGTGTGTGTGTGTGTGTGTGTGTGTGTGTGTGTGTGTGTGTGTGTGTGTGTGTATGTATATAAGTAATGTTGAAGGACGAGCATCAAGAAACACAAATGCTCAATGTTGGATACAAAAATTTATTTATGTAAAAAAGCAAACAGATTGAAACCACACCTGATCACAAAATAAAAACTGTTTCCATTGGCAAGAGATTAATCAAAACCCTACCTCTGAACTCAGACACACTTTGCCTGAATAGGGCTAGTGTTATGAAAAGGATTTTTCCTAAAGTAAGGTAAAGGGTTGGGAATGGGTCAAGGTCAAAGTTAGGGTCAGCATATATTAGTAAGCATGGGCAACAGGTTTCACCCACTGAAATGCAAAGGTGAGCACAGCTATACTGCCACATACATTTACGTTGCTCTGCAATGATCTTGCATAGTACAGTCATATATGAATCACTGTACTATGCAAGAATCCTTGCAGAATGCTGCACTGGGGTATGCAATAACCTAATATAAATAGGCCATGCCCCAGGACTACCACATTTACATGTCGCTCTGAAAATTCTGATTATAGCATGAGACTGCTCTATTGAACAACAAGAAGTCTCTGAATCAAGACCACATGGTGCAAAGCCATTTAAAATCTTTGCATAGAATGCACACGTTTTATGAATTTTAACTATTAATCAACATTTTAAATAGCATCTACTATAGTAACTCAAGTACCATCTTGCTTGAGTCCCACTAACACATGTTGATCACTCACAAATGTATACACCTTTGATTGGCAACAAATTCAAAAAATGCATTTTTTGCAGGGAGCTAAAGCCCTTTCCTGCACCCTACCCAACAAGGAGGCTTTGCCCCCATATCCTTGATATCTAAATATACTGCCTCTGATGTCACTCCGAATCAGAGAAAACATGTTTGGAGATCAAGTCTGTACATTCATTTCTCTTACTCTTAAAAAATCAGGTCAGTTTTCAATTGTGTATAATTATGACATCAGCATCTGGAATATGACCAATTAAAAGACAACCTGTTAAATGAATATATCATAACATTTTATGTCAGATAGTAAATTTGTTTTTAAATTATTGATAGCTCATTACATATTCTATTTTTTAGATTTATAAAATCGATGAGTATGAAACTCTTACAGGTATTAAAAACTGCAAGACTATTTTTATAATAATTTGTTATAAAGGCCAATTAATTTTGCATGACAAAGAAAATTTATAAACTATAAACACAAAGTATGCCTGTCAGCATGAAATCTAAAGCTTTTGCTTGCTACTACTTCTTGGACATTTGATTATAAAGTCCAAAGTGAATTATAACTAAGTATGGAATATTCATTTCATAATTATTATTATTTACATGTTTCCTTGTAGAGTAAAGCTATTAATCAGTTAGAACTTTGGAAAAGACGAAGACTCACAAATGGAAGCAGGTTAAAAATTCATGTCAAAGACTGACATCTTCGTTAAAAAGGGAAACTATTTGCTGAAGATATTTTCACCAAGGGACTGCAGTCTGTTTTTTACATGCTAGTCTATTGTTTTGATGCTATACTCCAAACATGATAGTCGATGAAATCGCAACACTAATAAGTTGTATATTAAATTGATTTCTTTTAACTTTCTATAATTATACAGTTGTTTTGGAGGTAACTATTGGTAATGATTTTTTTTCCCTAACAAATGGAGAGGATAATGTTTACATTTATTCTGCTTATTTCAACTAGTATGAATAGTTATGCATTTCACATCACATTTTTTTCTTTTTTCCCTAGGTGCTCCTCCACCCTCTGCTTGGCAACCATCAAGCTGCACCCTATTGGACTTGAACCCATTTATCCCCTAGAGGTGAAGGAATCCATTCAGATTGCCCAAGGAAAGAACCATCCAGAGGTGTCATCATCTTGGCAAACATCACTGAGTTTGCAACTCTTACAGGCATCCTAGCGATGATGTGGACCTAGAGTCACCAGTGAACCATCCCTGCAATGATGTGGGCACAGAGTAACCAGTAAACCATCCTAGCTTTTAGCAATGACATGGACACACAGCCACCAGTGAACCATCCTGACAATGATGACCAGTGAACCAGCCTGGAAATGATGTGGACACAGCCACCAGTGAACCATCCCAGAAATGGCATGGACACAGATCCACCAGTGAACTATCCTGTAAATGATGTGGACACACAGCCACCAGTGAGCCATCTCAGCAATAATGTGGACACATAGCAAGCAGTGAACCATCCAGGTCTTCACTATTACCTGCACTACAGCTAATTCTAAAGAAGAAAAAATAAATAAATGTAGAAAAACAAAACACAAAGCAAATAAAGAACAAAAAATAGAGACAAATACAAGAGATTAGTAGTGTGCGTTACATTTTATTGAAATATAACATTATTTCCGGGAATATGCTACTCTTTCTTGCATTGGGAGAACCAGTCTTATCTCCTCTGACATATTTAAATGCTGAAAACATAAAACAAGGAGTAATGAGCATAGTATATCTTTGACAACACAAGGAAATTACATCTGCAGGTGTCAAGTCTACTGTACAGTACCAAACCAATAGGATACAGCTTACCATACAAAAGTTGTTCTTGCTTTGTAAGCTCTTCTTACCCCTGGTGGAAAAGGTTGGGTACTGCCTCCTCAGGTCACTATATTTGTACCTGCACTGCTCACTCGTTGCTGTGACAATATAGTGCTAGGCATTAACTTTGTCACAGGGATCTTATAATTACTTCACTAAGCTGCCACTATAATCCACGTGTAACACAATAAGAATGATCTTTCACTCTGTGCTACACCAGATGGGAGCACTGCCAGAGTCTGGCGTATTGAGGCCATGACCACTATCTACGACTAATCCAGAAGAAAAATAGTAGTCTAGATTGCATGGACATCCAGAGCTAACACCACATGTTGTGCATTGATGGGTATGAGGGTAGAGCAATGCACATGGTATCAGTGTGATCTAAAGTAGCAGTATCAAGGCCAGGTCATGCAGTGGCCATGCACAGACCCAAATCGTGCATGACCTCCCAACTTGTTAATGAGTAAAAATGTGAGTCATAATGTGTACTGGGGCCAATAACACTTCATATATTATTAGAGAGATTCAGAAATTACTTAATTAAATCACATCATTAGTATAATTACTGTGCTTTGAGTCCCATTTTAGTACAATAAAAACTGCAGTCAGCATTTGTGTGAGAGCAGATTCTGCCACGCAATGTAGAGATTTTGAATACAGTGATTATCAGAGTGTGTTGCCATATAGGTGAACTGACAGCAGACAGCATTACGGTTATTGGACATCAGGGATGCTGTGCTACAAAAACATGCATTGAAATAACCGTTATTGTAACAGAGCATTGGAGTGTGCATTAAAAAACTGCACCTGTCATGATAAGAAACTGACAGGCTGTGTAGCCTCTACCTGTTACGGTACTGAGGACATGGCAGAACAGATTACAGTCCTGCTGGGAGGATGGCAAGCTCAAACTGGTTGATTACAGTAAACATGGTCAGGTCCAGTCACTGTTGTGCTGCATAGGAGTCACAACATTATTCCATATGCACTTGGATAGTATGGCATGCTACAGTAAATATGGCCCCTCTAGTATGTCAGGCACAGACTATGCTATCTGCACAAATCTGATGGACAGCAAGAACAGCTTACATGACCACATCTACCACACTATGGCATAGTGTCAGAAATGTCAAACTATAGCAGCACACAGAGCTGTGGTCTCCATATATGGGCTAAGGATAGTACTGAATCACTTATTGACTGACATGGACAGTCATTCACATGCATACACTGAGTCACATGTGTAACTCACTGATGTAAAAGTCTTGGCATTGAAATGAAAGAAGTTCAACAGTTGCAAAAATTCATCAAATAGGAGACTGCATGCTACTACAGATCTTATGCACACGTGGTTTGCACATCCTTGAGATGGTTAAAGCAGGCAAGGCCTTCCATCACCAGGCATGACATAGACTGGTACATCACATCAATGCAGTAGGCAGTCATAATAAGACAGTAAACAGCTGCATAACAGGCTCAACAATCGTTACTGTACACCAGGACCAAGGCACAGCAAACTACCAGAGACAAGATGATGACTGTGGGTAGATCACCAAAACAGAAGTGTCTCAAAAGGTGTCTGCAGAGAGTGCATCTGGTGGCTATAAACAGATCCCATACTTGTAGGTCAGTGACTTGCAATTTTGAATGGTTTACTCAGAAAACACCTGCATATGTATAAGGACACGGGAGCTGCAACAGCGACAGTCTTCACCACAATATATGTATGCACTCACAGCTTATATGCACGATTGGTATGTTCATATCTGTGTGTCACATGGTGGTGACAGTTACCAATATGATCCAGAATTACCATGGGTATGTTATATGAATGCATTTATGGTTTCCACTGTGAGAAGATCCAGTCTAACAGGCTGGAACATGTCTGATATCACTAGTAACTGATGATCATTAAATCATACACATGGCACGGTCTGGCACATTCAACAAAAATAACAGTGAAGGGCACACTCACTTCATCCTGGTGTGTTAATGGTGGAGAAGCAACATTAACCTCCAGCATCACCTGTAATCAGTGAAGATCATCCCATCTATGTCAATACCTCCTCTACTACAGAGATGTCACCACCCAAGAGGGTATCAGTGGGCTGTACTACCTCTAAGGTGTAATCACTTAGCAATGGGGAGAGGCAAATAGGTGACTTTTGCTGTTATGACTCTAGTACATTCCCAGACCAGTGTGTCACCTTAAGCACTGATTTGTAGATGTGCCAGACAATGATCTAGACACAGATGGCCAATAACCCCTTCATGTCAGAAATGTTAATTGTGCTGTGGCATGTGTGAGGTACAGCAACTACTGCAGGCACTGCAGGACATCCTGAAATGCATGCAGACTGACATGGCATATATGGACCTAAAGACAAAACACCTGCTTATGGCTTTGTTGGCCTTGGTGGAGTCTATGGGTGCATTCATAAGGATGTACTCAACTTGCAACATAGTCATGTGAAGGCATAGAAGAGCACTGCACAACCACACTCCAGGCTTGTAGTGATGGTACACATGATTTTGGAGACAGAATCATTGTACATACTGATCCTGGCTGACACTACTCCTGGGTAGGAATACTCCAGTGGACAATGTCATTGCTCATTTGTATACATTGTGGGCTCATACCAATAAGCAAGACAATCACAGTGGCACTACTATGAGCAACATCTACCCGTGCCCATTCCTTTGGTTAATGATGCAAATATTCTACTGGAACACTATATGGTGGTCTACAGTGGGATTCCTGTACATGATCTCAGTGTGGTACCACCCCCCCCCTTGGATAGGATATTTCCATTCCTGACACAAAAGGGCAGATGGTACAATGAGTCAATGTTCCATCCATGAAAACCCACCCCATTTTTGGAGTATGTGACCACTGAATCTCCCCCATCTCTTAGCTGTGTTTATGACCACTACATCCATGACCCATGACTCCTCCATCTATACTATCCTTGCTGTCACCTGTCACTGTGTCCCATCCTATAAGAACAAAAGAGTATGACTGTGCCCTACCAATGCCTCTGGTCTGTGTGATTATGATAATGTCTGATGTATAGCATGGACAGTCAATGCAATGCATTACAGTGAATTACAGTGCATGGCCGGTCAATACACTGCAATACATAGCTTTGTTGTATTACTGCATGCATCGGTTTTATTCTGCATTTGTCTTGTCACAGCCCATTGTTTTGAATCACATGCTGCATCTTTGCAAGTGCCATGATGTATGCACCTACCTCTGCATCACATGGGGTCTCACTGCACCTGTTCCTTTGATTAATCCTCCTATAGTTCATCTTCCTCTGTTGCCACATATATGGCAGGCAGTACTATTGTGTCCCAATGTTGAGAGTGCATTTGTAGTATCATGATACGTGGCACTGCACAAAACACAGATATCTTGCTGATGGACTCTGGAGCTGTTAAAACAGGTCTTCAGCATTCTAAACACATTCAGTGATATGCTATGTCTGGAACAGTGTGATATTATATATCATCTCTGATAAGGTGGACCATATCCAGCATCACCTGTAGCACACAACAGTGGACACCATTGTAGGTAGTCTTCAGCCTACAGTAATGTTATCAGAGTATTGGGGTCTCTCCATGGACATATTGTGCAACTACCAACTAGATGACCATATGGAAGGTCAACCTTCACAAAACACTGGTATAGGTGGCATATATGGCAGATGTGGGAATTATGGGAACTGCCTAGATGGTGCAAAGACACCTTTTATATAATATCTTGTGCCCTGCATATCACATGGCAGTCAATGGAGTGGAAGCCCTTTTGGGTGACATTGTGAACACAATGTGGAGCACATGGATTCTTGATAACAATGTGGTTGCAATCAGTGTGCCCCAGGATTTCATTAGGGAACTGGGCTATTTTTCATAATTTCTGCATAGTGGTGGATTTTTCCTCTGCTGTCTCTGTCACACAATAACAGTGGACAATATCCCATTTGTAAAGGTGATGATATGTCAGTCACATCTAGCCCTATTAAGTGAGTCACAGGTTGGCAGCATTCAACATCATGGATATTGGCTTCCAAGGGGGCCACTAACACATGCTGAGCTGCTACAGCAGATACTACTCTAACATCTTAGTGTGAGCAATGCCTCTGCATACCAAAAAAGTGATGGTCACTGCATCTCAGCATGCCAGTTTGGTAAGTTTCTGAATCATGTTACCATGTTTGTTTTTGCCGGTTACATATGTGATGGTTCTCATTTGCACATTGGCACTCATTTGCACGACATCATGTGTCATTTGCATGCAGTATATAGTGATATAGACACTAACATATTTTTCCTGCGACTGCTGACATACTATGTGTGCATCTGAACTGGCGCCTCCATGCAATTCACCACTCGCTATGCTATTTCACCTATGCAACGCACACAATTTTTTTCTGAATAGTCCCTTTAATTTTATTTGATGATAATTCATTATACATTTATATGGTATGATGCATTCATTCTTAAATTTCTACTGTTTTTTATGGCTATCTGTGGATAAAATTAAATGGTTCAAAAGTAAAATTCATAGCTGATTCATAGCTGAAGTAAAGAATTTCTAATGTTAGTTTTCCTATTTTTATAAAGAGAATATATCATATGCAGCTTTTTTTTCTTCTCATACATAAATAAATACTATGAGAATCTATAAGTAAGAAACAAAACCAGTGTTTACAGTGATGCAAAAAATGTTATTTAGTTTCAAAGGTTATAATCGATTGACATGTTCATAGTCCTGATGGTAGTATGGAAAGATCTCTGATTCTTTCTTTCTTTTTTTTTTTTTTTTTGACAAACATACAAGGCAGCAGCACACCTCAAACAAGGATTCCATTCTGCCATCTAAGAATGACCTGCCATCTTGTCATAGGGTGATATGGTTAGGTCTTATAACACTTAGAATACCATGTTGAGCATTTTAATTAAATGTCAAGCAAATTTAGAGTGGGAAGCATATATGTCAGCTCTGACTGTTAGAGTGCTAGGTAGCATCATGTCAGAATATTTTCACTTCAGCTCTGAGCTGTAAGGTCAAAGGGTCCCTTCATTTCTGTGTCAAACTGACTAGCTGCAGGCCACTTTACAAAACTTTTTTTTTTAAACTGAGGCTTGTCAGTGTTGTGTTAAGACACTTGTAACATAACAACTTTTTGAGAAAGCCATTATTTTTTTTTTTTCAGTTTAAGTGAATATGCTTAATTCATAATGGGAAAACATGAAGGAGACCATGAACTCTTAGCTAAAAGACTAGGATGGCTAGAAATTAAAATTCCATATTTCTGCAGTTGTCCATTTTTTTGAAATACTTGACAATGCATTTCTTACTCAGTTTACTTATCAGCCCTTAAGACAAGGGTTCACAACACAGAAATTAAAGTCAACATTTAAAAGCATTTTCTGCAATGTGCAGATGCCATGCTGAATGATTGTCTGTGGTTTAGTAAACAATATTATGTGAAATCTAGAACAGTAAAGAACACGATCTGCAAATCATGCAAGATGGTATGTAATCACAGTCAATGGTGAGGTATGCATGATTCAGAAATCTGATACTTGTGTTTGATGCTGACATAAGGCAAAAATATCAGTTGGAGGAGCATGCAAAAAGTACTAATGTACAAATAATAGGTTACTTAGATTTTGAACAGGAGGAGAAAACACATCAAATATGGCATCTTTAAGCTAAGTGGACACCTTTCTCATGGCTTATGTGACAACTACTTGGAAATCTATCATCTGCCAAAACAAGCAGCCAACAAGCCACAGCCAAGCAACTCTACTAAGGCAGGTCATGGGCTGCAGCAAAAATATTTTGGGCAGTCACATTCCTACAAGCCATAAGACTTCATGACCCTTCCAATATTGTAGTTTATATGCATCCGTCTATCATCACACTTCTTAGTCGGTAATCTTAACAACACAGTTCCAGTCATGTTAGTAGCATCCTATGTAGATTCTTGTGACCTTCATCCTCGCTGATGTACATCCTATTCAGCAATTTGGGTAAAAGTTCAGCAATGACCACAGTGGTGGGTCATGCATTGCTGACTTAAATGTACTGACAGCATCTGCAAAACTGCAATACACAAGTAAGACAGAAACGCTCAGGTATACATCCCGTTTAAAACTTCATTGTATGACACATATGTACAACCCTAATTCATGTAGCAACCGGACATGTTCCATAATGACATATATAAAGATCGTCAGCATACAAATTAGGCAAGCAGCAGGTAACTTGTAAAATGATACAATGGATTACAGTTGGAGTATACATTGTGCGACATTCAGTAAAAAAACTGTATCTAAGTAATACACATTGTGATCCAAAACAGATAAGAAGAAGCGTTTTGGTATAGCACAATCACAGCATGTCATGCATGTCAGGTGAGGTGCATCTGCATACTTTTATTGCAGAGTTATACCTTAGCTCTTGGGTGCAGAGAAGTATAAAGGGAGTAACCATAGTCAGCAAGGTGTAGAGTTTGGAGCTGTTGTTTGCTTTCTGCACTTGGCATTTTGAAATAACAGCTCTGCACATCTCACAGCAGATTTCACTATAATTCGTACTGCATGACTTGATGTTGCCTTTGTTCACATTACAAACTTAAACACACTCCTATATGTATAGTTACAGAAATATGGCTTCAGAGCAATGAAAGCACTCCCTCTATTCCTAGTGATAATGCCTATCATGTATTTAGACCCACTGACAATGTGGGGGAGTATCAGCATTTGTCAAGGATATCATCATCTTCCAACAGATCCCTTAGGACAAAACATATGAGCTTCTAGAATCCAAATCACCCTAAACAAGATTAGTTACCACTTCATGCCTAGCTGGAGAACACCTAATGTGTCCCCTTCTGAGCATGATAGCTATCTTAAGTCCAAAACCTCCTCCTGCACGAACGGCTGGTGCACGGCTTAAAAAACAAACCTAAGTTAAAAATGAAATGCCAGCACTAAACTCCTGGAATCAGGCAATCTTCATTTAATATCCAAATTCAAGACAGCAACATAACATAACCGTACACCAACATGGTTGTACCGGTTTCGATAAATCCTTCATCAGCAACCAAACATGATGTACAAAATAAAGACAAAAACTAACTTCCTGTCTTGCAACTTATATAAACTTCATATAGGAAGCTTGGAGCGCCCTCTAGTGCATCAATAAAATAGTGCACTAGTTCAAAAATACATGAAATGTGTAACAAATAAACCCAGTTGTCCCAATTATATAAATGAGTATATAAACCCAAATATAACAACAAAAATATAACAACAACTATTTGAATTGGATGCCTCAAAAATGATCATTCAAGCCAGGGGGAAATAGAGCCCCTAGTTTGATGATCCACATTTTCTCTTTATAAATGAGCTTATCATGTAGAGCATGGGATTGTACATGTCTGTCCTTGATGTGATCAATGACCATAAAACAAAAATTGCCCGTAGGGTGTTTAGAAATGTGTTTATATAATGAACTGGACCCCTTTTTGTTTTTAATATCACTAAGATGTTCCCCTATCCTAACTTTAAAAGGACGGGAAATTTGTCCAACATAGAAAGCTCGACAATTGCACTGGGCCAAATAAATCACCCAAGATGTACTGCAATTGGCAAAACATAATATATCATAAACTTGTGGACAATTTTGTGAAGAAAAAGTCTGACATTTCAACACCCTAGGGCAGTAGGTGCAATGACCACATGGATAGCATCCAAAAACAGGGCATGTAAAAAGGTGAGTTTGAGTAATGGAACATGTATCTCTGTAATAAACCTTCTAGTAATGACTAAAAAGAGAGCCCAAAGACTGCCCTTTCTGAAATGAGTAATGACACCGGTCCCCTACATATTTCTCTAAGACATTATCTGGTTTTAACAGATACCAATACTTACGGATAATGTTCATGAATCCAACTGTATTCCTCCCATAAGTTGTAACCAATCTAAGCAAATCATACTTGACATGATCCCGATTTTGATAGAATAATAAATCAGTTCTATCTTGCTGATTTGCAAAATGATTGGCCTTCGTGATGTCACCCCCTACATAACCCCTACTTTTAAACCTAGTGATAAGATCCCTTCTGTGATGGTCGTATGTGGAGGAACTGGAACAAATCCTTCTGACATGAAGGAATTGGGACTTGGGGATGTTCTTGATGACATGCTGGGGGTGGAAACTAGTGGTATGTAATAAGGTATTGAATTGAGGAAATTTTCTAAATATCTCACTCTCAAGAGTGTTGGTGTCCATTCTTTTTACCAAAACATCCAAAAACGTAATTTCAGATCTAGAAAATGTCAACTTAAACTCAATCCCCCATATATTGCCATTTAGATACTCAAGGAATTCAAAAAGGAATTCCTCACTAGCTCTCCACACCATCCAGCAGTCATCAAGATACCTCTTCCAAATATCCATCTCGTTAATATAGATATTGTGACTGATGTCATAAATTACCTGGTCCTCCACATACACCATAAATAAGTCTGCATAAATGGGGGCAAAATAAGCCCCCATAGCAGTGCCCTGTGTCTGCCAAAAACATATGTCCTTAAAAAAGAACACATTGTGAATCAGGACCTGTTCAGTCATGCATGCCAAGAGGATATTAAAACCAGGCTTATAGATATTAACCTTATCCAACCAATATTGCAGGGCCAAAAGTCCTGCCCAATGGGGAATACTGGTATATAGGGAGGTGACATCCAAGGTGCATAAAATCCAGTGGGATTCTAGTTGGGTCTCAGAGATAATGGATAGGAACTGTGTAGTATCTTGAATTCTAGAACGTATATGTGCCAAAAGTGGTTTTAAATATATTGTGAGGAATTCAGAAAGGGGTTCCATAAGGGAACCCCTGCCTGATACAATCGGTCTCTCGGGTGGCCTTGTAGGGTCTTTGTGGATCTTCGGGAGAAAAATAGATATATTGCCTGCTAGGAAAATCAACCTTGAGTTGATGACACACTTCATCATTAATAATGCCCTCCTCTGTAGCCAAATCCAAAAACTTGTCGGCATCCTTTTTAAATTGCAAAGTGGGATCCGCCTGCATTTCCTGATAATGATTATGGTTAGATAACTGACGATCAGCTTCAGCTTCATAGTCCCCCAGATCCTGGACCACCACTGCTCCAGCCTTGTCCACTGAAATGTCTTTGTTGTTAATCAGTTTCTTCAAACACATTCTCTGATTTTTATTCAGATTATCTTTAAGCTTGTCCTGTTCATGTAAATACAAATGTAAATCCTTGAGGACAGCATTTTGAAATGTTTGGACAATGGGTTGCATAGGTGGCCTGAACCTGGAGGCACGGAAGTGAAATTCCCTAACCTCAGAGGCATCACAATCAGTCCCATGAAAAAAGCATTTCAAATTCAAATTTCGACAAAATTTAACCACATCTTCAGCAAAACGATGTTCCTGGACAAAAAAAAAACAGGGACAAAACTTAGTCCTTTATTCAATATATCAACTTGTTGGTCATCCAATACCACTGAGGAAATATTATGCCCATTATTAACATTGGATACTAAATCCTGATCATTTATTGAAGGATGTCCCCCAGCCCATCTGGGTTTGTGATGCTTCCACCCCCCTCGTCTCTGGGACTTGTGCCTAAAGGGGTCTTTCCGATGAAGCCTCTGTCCAAATTATTCCTCTTGGAAACAGGAGAAATGCTGATATGAGTATCCTCCCATTCAGTATTGGAGGATGAGTCATCACCAGATGGCATAGACTCCCTGCTCCTTTTCTTCAGAATAGATTTAGGCCGAGTGACTCTCATTCTCTTAGATGAATCTATAGGCATATCAACCCTAGGTCAAAAATCAAATGGCTTCCCCCTGTCATAGTCCCCCACATCCTAGCTATCTTAACACATTAGCTGAAATTTCCATTAAACCCAAGACCTTTCTTCTGAGGGACTTCAACTATCCATCAATAAACTGGCTGAACTACACTCCCAATGGCCAGCATATCCAATGCTTCCTTGACATTATAAATGCTAACTCTCTTTCACAAATAGTTAACCAGCCTGCTAGGGACCCCAATATCCTGGATCTACTCCTTAGAAATACAGCCACTTCTTGCATGGCTCCATATATATATATCATCATGTCTTATTAATCAGACCATCATTTAGTGACCTTTTCCTTTTAATCTGGTGGCACTTTCCCTGTAAATAGGTCTGTGTTTAAGGACTTTTCAAAAGCAAACTTTATTTAGTTACTTGATGACTTAAATAAATTCTTTTGTAACTGTGATGCCCATGCCCTGGCCCAGCAATCAAGGAGCCTCAATCCTCACCACTAACACCAGAGAGGGAGTCTCATATATGAGGAAAGGATAACAAATCCACACAGTAAAGTGCAATTTCAGAGCACACAGAGATCACAGTCAGTCTGGGGCTGGTTGCTCCCTTGCTCTCCAGGTCTCCAATAAGACTCCCCACTGGCACAGCTATAGGGTCCAGATCTCATCCTACCTGGGCAATCTAAAACCTCCTGCACTCTCTCTGTCCAACCAATGCTTTGTGTCCCTGCCCAAGTAGCTGACACATACACACGTTGAGATAAGGGGTTATACAACCACACAGACACTGCTGGGAAAGGCTGGCACAGGTTCTCTACCTGTGCCCCTATTACCCAGACTATATGGTAGCACCGCCTGCCACCACCTAGCTAATATTTATCAGCTACTCAAAGGCCCTTAAAAGGATGTCCAATTATAACTGTGCAATAGTATTATCCAATTGGTAGTACAACTAAACAGTCAAGACGTATTAGAGTGACTTGGTACAGGATCCTTATATACATGCAATGTACTCTTAGAGCTTAACTTATCTCCACACAAACCAGCCACAGTTAAAAGGTTTTAAAATATTTAATAACAGATAATTAAAACCACAAGACAATACTTTCTACTACACAGTGCTAGTCAAGAGTTCAGAGATCACACAGAAATACTTAAAATAATTCAGTGGTACAGTTCTAACATCACAGAAAAACACTTAGTCTAAACATTCTAGTATCAAGCTATTTCTAAAAGAAAACACAATTCTAAAATAAATTACATATAGAAAACAGACAGACTGCTGATGAGTTGGATAGTCAAGACAAAAATGCTTAATGCCTTCTGATTATCTCTTTTTAAATTGAAATTGCAGTTCTTTTAAACATTACATCATTCTTTCACCTGGTGTCCCCAGGCCAACAGAAACTGCATTTACATTATTTTACACCTAGGCAGAAACCAGAGCAATAAAGGGCATTTATGCATGCAAATTCTAGTCATTAACTTTAGCCTTAAAACAATAGGCAGGAAGCCTTCATCTAGCCTGGCCAGAGCTGAATTGTAAACATCAAAGACAGTCATGAAATAATTTGAACTTCAAAGGACAGACAAGAAATGCTTGACTTAGCTTTCTTTACAGCAGAGGGTTATGTTGCTACATTGTTTTAAGTTCAACATTTCACAGCATATTCTTTCATTTAAGAAAACAAGCCTGTACTTCAACATTTATATTTACAAATGACAGAATTATCTGCACAATTCTATCTGGTTAAGTTGGCAGTCTTCACATTTCTCCCCCTCCCACCCCGAAGAACTCAAGCTAGTTTTTCAAGTGACCCTTGAGAAATGCTGCTTGAGAGAATTAGGTCTATCTGAGTATACCTACCCCATTCCCTGTCTTGAGAGCCCATCTGTATTGACATTGCTAATCCCACTGCGGTGCTTTACTAACATATATGCTTGCAACCCCTGGCTCCATCTTAGCAACTTGGCATTTTGCTGGCTGGCTCTGTTTAACCATGTTAGGGGGTTGTAATCTGTCATAGCAGTGAATTTTCTTCCATACAGATAAGGCTGAAGTTTCTGCAGTGCCCAAACTATGGCTAGACATTCCTTTTCTACAGCAGCATAGCATTCCTCCCTGGGTTGGAGCCTACGACTGAGGTAAACCACTGGGTGCTCTTTTCCCTCTGAAGAAATCTAGCTAAGTACAGCCCCCACCCCATGATTTGAAGCATCCACCTGCACAACAAATTCTTTGCTGTAATCTGGACTGGCTAACACAGGGGGTCCTCCCAAAGCTTCTTTAATCTTCTGGAATGCCTGCTAACATGCTGGGGTCCACACTACCTTATCTGGCCTGTTCTTCCTTGTCTGTGAGGGGAGCAGCTATGGTACTATAACTGGGGACAAACTTTCTGTAGTACCTTGCTGTCCCTAAAATGCCCTCACCTGCTTTTTAGTAAGAGGTGCAGGCCATGCCTGAATGGCTTCCACTTTGGAAGGTTCTGGCCTTATCCTACCACTCCCCACTCTATGTTCTAGGTAGGAGACCTCTGGCATACCCATCTGACATTTGCTTGGCTTAATGGTCAACCCTGCCCTCTGTAGTCTGCCCAGCACCTCCCTGAAATAATGAAGGTGCTCTGGCCAGGAATGGCTGTAGATGGAAATATCAACTAGGTAAGCAAGGGAAAACCCTCCTGCTTCTGCTAGGGTACGATCTACCAGCCTTTGGAAAGTCATTGGGGCATTCTTCATCCCAAAGGACATCTTTGTGAACTCATACAAGCCAAAAGGAGTCAGAAAGGCTGACTTCTCTCTAGCTCTGGGAGTCAAGGGCACCTGTCGTAACCCTTGGTAAGATCAATCATTGTAAGATACTTAGCCCCACCCAGCAGGACTAGGGCCTCATCTGTCCTAGGCATGGGGTAAGCATCCAACTCTGTGCGACTATTTAATTTCCTGTAGTCCACACAGAACCTGGTGCTGCCATCCTTCTTTGGCACCAGCACTACTGGGGAGGCCCAGGGACTGTTGGACTCTTGAATCATCCCTAGTTCTAACATCTCCTGTACCTCATCCCTCAGAGTCTATTTGACTCTCCCTCAGGCACTCTAAAAGAGGCCTGCCTAATAGGCCTTTGGGGTCCTGTATCCACCTGGTGCTGCACCAGGTGGGTATGCCCTGGTTTCCCAGTGAACAGGTCTCCAAATTTTTGCAACACTGTTCAGATTTCTCAAACCTGGGTAGGAGATAGCTGGTGAGACATTGCTACCCCTTCCACTGAGGTGTCAGCCTAAGCCTCACTGAGGAGATCAGTCCCCAGATCTCCCTCAGACTCCTCCTACAATCCACTGCAAATGCTCAGCACAAGTGGCATGGTAAAGTTTCATCATGTTAACATGGTACAACCTGTGCCCCTACCATCTGCCTAGCAGTTCCACCATGTAGTTAAAATCACTTTCCTTTCTTACCACCTTGTAGGGTCCCCCCAAGCTGCTTGCAGCTTGTTGTGTTTGACAGGAATAAGAACCATTACCTGCTTCCCCACATCATACTCTCTAGCTCGAGCATTCCTGCCATACCACACCTTTTTCTGTTGTTGGGCTTCTGCCAGGTTCTCCTGGACCAAGCCCATGTGTTTCCTGAGCATTGTCCTGAGGTTTAGGATGTATGCCACAATAGACTCCATGTGAGACTCGCACTCACCTTCCCACTCATCTCAAATTAAATCTAGAGGTCCCCAAACCCTATGCCCATACAGCAACTCAAAGGGTGAAAAACCTGTTGATTCCTGGGAACTTCTCTGTAAGCAAACAACAGATGGGGCACATATTTGTCCCACTCCCTCTTAAACTGATTTGCAAATGCCCGTAGCATGGACTTGATTGTAGAGTTTAACCCCTCAACAAGACCATTAGTCTGGAGATGGTAGGGGGTGGTCTTCATGTGTTTCACCCCACAGGACTTCCACAGACAAGCCAGCAGGTCTGACATGAAACTGGCACCTTTGTCAGTCAGTATTTCTTTTGGGAAACCTACTCTGCTGAAAATCTCTAACAAAGCATTTGCCACCTTGTCTGCCTCAATGGATGACAAAACTACTGCCTCAGGGTATTGTGTAGCATAGTCCACTACAACTAGGATATACTCTTTTCCTGTGGAAACTGGGGTACTCAGAGGACCCACAATATCCATAGTTACCCTCTGAAATGGCTCCTCAACCACAGGCAAAGGCATCAAAGGAGCTCTCACCTTGTCTCCTGCCTTGCCTACCTTTTGGCTCGGCTCACAGGTCCTGCAGTAGCCTGCTACATCTCCAGAAATTCCAGGCCAATAAAAGTTCTGTATAATACGCCTCTTTGTACGTTTTATGCCCATATGACCTGCAAAGGGAATATCACTATGGCTAGAAGCACCAGATGGTAGGCTCCAGGCACTACCAGCTGCTGTATTCTCTCACCTTCTAGCCCTCCCTCAGGGGTCCACTCTCAGTATAGTAACCCATTGTCCCAGTATACAGATTCCCCCTTTCTTTGAGAATCAGGTGCCTCCCTTGCTACCTGCCTCAGGCCTTGCAATATAGGGTCTGAGAGCTAAGCCAATCTCGACTCTCTCATTGTAACCCTTCCCAGCTCCCCTTCCACAAGAATTCTGGCATCCTCTGACAGTGGTGTCTCACTGTCAGCCTGGGTACTACTACTCACCTCTACCTTTGCAGTCACTCTGTCCAAGGGGAACATCAGTACCCACAAGCAGCTGTGACTCACTTTCAGTCTCACTGCTCCAGAGTAGCTCCCTCCCTGAAGTAACCACCTCAGCAGTCCTGGCTGCAAGTATGCAGTCTGTCTGTGTCTCCCCCAGGCTAACAGACCCACATGCTTGTCTCCTAGCCTGACTGCATGTAACTGCATAACCACATGGTACTGCCTCATCCAATATCCTTCCCTGTCAGGACGTCTGCAGAATGGTAGTTTAGGACCTCTGTAGTCTCAAGACAACCTACTATTGGCATTTTGTCTTTCCCACTTACTGGCTCTCTCATCTTTTGTTCCCCACCTTGCCTCTGTGGACACCTGTATGCCACATGGCCCCATCGGTTGCATTCAAAACATTTAACCCTAGCTCCTGGATGTGTACCTTGACTAGTGGCTTCCAATGCTACTGGCAGATTCTGTTGGGGCAGTCTGTGCTACCTATTATGGGTTCCTTTAGACCCATGAGTAGTACTGGGGGTCCATTTCCTGTGCAGGGCTGCCCTGCTTGCTAAGTATAGGTCTCCCTTCTTCACCAACTCATCTGAAGTAGCGCATTGTCTATCAGCTAACCAGATCCTTCTGTCCTCAAGCAAAGTGCTAAGGGCTTGTTCCCTCACCAAAAGGTCTGCCAGCCCTTCAAAAGTGGTGACCTGACATCCACTCACCCACCTATGGAAATAAGTGCTCATTTCGGCAACATATTCACACACTTTCATCTGCCTTGCGTCTATGCTCACAAAACTTTTTCCTATACATTTCAGGTGTTAGCTTAAAAAAATCTAATAAGACAATTTTTTACAGAAGTATCATCAAAATATGCAATGTCAGACATTTTAGATAATACAGTTACAGCTTTACCGTGGAGTAAGGGGGTCAGTAACCGTACCCAGAGCTCTTAGTCAACTTTATACTGTTTACATACCCTCTCAAATATATGAATGAAACTATCAAAATTATCCCCCTCTTTAAACTGTGGAAGAAATTTACTGACCTTTTGTGCTTCTTGGGTCCAGTTACTACCTTCCCTATTACCTCCATGACTCTGGCAAAGAATCAGCATCTCCTTCTCATGCTGCCTCTGCTTTTCTTTTTCCTCAGCTTCCAGACGTAACAGTTTCTCATTCTCTTCAGCCTGCAAATGTTGCAGTCTCTCACTTGCTTCTATTTCCACATGCCTGGCCTCCAACTCAAGTCTCTTTAGCTCCAGCTGGATTTTAAAGTCCATTGCAGAAAGGTTGAGCTGTCCATTCTCCGAGGGTATTATATTTCCACTGCCAGTCTGATTGCCCTCCTGGTTGCTATTTTCTGATGCAGCTGTAACCAAGGCTGCAATCAGGTCTGCCTTAGTCAGGTTTCCATGCACCAGTCCCCTAGCCTGGCACATCTCCGCCAGCTGGCTCCTTGTCAGCTTTCCATACTCCTCTGATGACATACTGCCTGCTCACCCTGACTAACTAAGCTAACAAAGGAAATAAAACAATTGTGATCTCAACTCTGAGTATTCACTGTGTGGCTGTTATAGAGTACAAAATCACCTTCAAAACTCAGTGTACACAAGCTACAGGATTCATTCTACTCACACCACTACAAGCCAATTAGTATTTGCCAGCTAATTAATATGTGATGTGGATATCCCACCACTGCCAAATACAAATGTGACACCCGTGCCCTGGCCCAGCAATCAAGGAGCCTCAATCCTCACCACTAACACCAGAGAGAGTGTCTTATACATGAGGAAAGGATAGCAAATACACACAGTAAAGTGCAATTTCCCTTAAGAGCACACAGAGATCACAGTCAGTCTGGGGCTGGTCACTTCCTTGCTCTCCAGGTCCCCAATAAGCCTCCCCACTGCCACAGCTATAGGGTCCAGATCTCAGCCTAGCTGGGCAAGCTAAAACCTCCAGCACCCTCACTGTCTAATTAGTGCTTCATGTCCCTGCCCAAGTAGCTGACACATGCACACATTGAGATAAGAGTTTATACAACTACACAGATACTCCTAGGAAAGGTTGGCACAGGTTCTCCAGCTGTGCCCCTATTACCCAGACTATATGGTAGTACCGCCTGCCACCAACCAGCTAATATTTATCAGCTACTCAAAGGCCCTTAAAAGGGTGTCCAATTATTACTGTGCAATATTATTATCCAATTGGTAGTATAACTAAACAGTCAAGGCTTATTAGAGTGACTTGGTAAAGAAAACAGGCAGAGTGCTGATGAGTTGGATCGTCAAGACAAAAATGCGTAATGCCTACTGATTCTCTCTGTTTAAATTGAAATTGCAGTTCTGATAAACATTACATAATTCTTTCACTTTCCTGGTGTTCCCAGGCCAACAGAAACTGCATTTACATTATTTTATACCTAGGCAGAAACCAGAGCAATAAAGGACATTTATGCATGCAAATTCTGGTCATTAACTTTAGCCTTAAAACAATAGGCAAGAAGCCTTCATCTGGCCCAGCCGGAGCTGAATTGTAAACATCAAAGACAGCCATGAAATAATATGAACGAACATCAAAGGACAGAAATGCTTGACTTAGCTTTCTGCAGAGGGCAATGTTGCTACATTGTTTGAAGTTCAACATTTCACAGCATATTTTTTAATTTAAGAAAACAAGCCTGTATTTCAGCATTTATATTTACAAATGACAGAATTATCTGCACAATTCTATCTGACTAGGCTGGCAGCCTTCACTGAAATCATCTTCTGAAGCACCCTACTGCTAAAGCTGAAACCTCTGTCTCTGACCTCTACTACCACTTAAATAGTTGTATTGATAAGGCAGTCTCTATCCATAACAAATATAATGAGATGTTTAAAAACAACTCCCTGCAGTGGAATACCCATATAAATAAATGATACAACAAGAGAAAGGAACTGCTTAATGCTTATAAGAGGTCTCATTCTAACTACCTTAAGAGCACACATAAGCAAACTAACAAAGAGCTGAAGGGAACCATTAGGAAGTTCAAAGCTGAGTATGAACTTTAAATAGCCAGTAAAACCAGCTGCAACTGTTTCTTTAACTATGTCAGAAATTTAAGAACTAACACCAACCAGTGTTTGGAACTAGCTCACAATAATATTACTCTTTGAGCCAAAGGAAATAGCTAATATCCAAGATAACAAATTTAGTGCAAAATGTTTACTCCACCCACAGGTTACAAAATCCCATCCACCGCCTTCAATTACTATTGAACAAATTCTCCCAGGCATTTCAAAAATTAAGACCACTTCATCCATGGGCCCTGATAGCATACTAGGTTGTCTGATTATTGGTGCCAAATATGGCCTTTATGAACCCCCAATCTAAGCCTTTTCCACTGGTTACATTCCTGAAGCCTGGAAAACAGCTACTCTAATGTCATTACGCAAGGGTGGCCCAACCATGGACCCTGGTAACTATAGATCTATTCGTCTCACTAGCCTCACATGTAAAACTATGGAGCTCATTATCACAGACTTCATTAATCTAGACATTGAAAATCTCTTAAGCCTGGACCCTCATCCATTTGGCTTTATCAAAGGAAGGTCCTACCTCTTTAACCTCATTAATTTATTTGAAAAAGTAACTGAAGCAGTGGACAGTCGTTATGCATTGCATACAATATATATATATATATATATATATATATATATATATATATATATATATATATATATATATATATATATATATATATACACCTGATAAAGGCCTTTGACACTCTTCCTCATTCAAGCATTATTTATAGACTTGTAATTCTGAGTACAAATCCTTTTACTGTATGATGGAGAGCTAACTGATTGACGGACAGAACCCATGTGGTTAGAGCCAATGCCTCTTCTAAAAGCAAAGCAGTTCTCAGTGGTGTAACACAGGGCTCAATTTTATTTTGAGCCTTCTACTGTTTGACATACATTTCTCAGACCTTCAGGCCAGTACATCTGGCCTATGGTTAGCTATGTTTGCAGATGTCTATAAATCGGGTGTTATTAGTCTATCTTCACCTGACTCACAATTGCTCCAACATTGCTTAGGCCACCTTAGCAATTGGTACAAGAACAATGGTTTCAAATTAAATGCAAAAAAATGTAACATGGTTCATTTTGGTAAACAAAACAGTTTTACTTACCATACAGGAGATGTACCCCTCCAATCAGACACGTATTATAAGGGATTTAGTTACTATTGTTGATAATTCCTTATCCTTTAACCATCATATCATTACAGCAGTTTAGAAAGCCTTTTATATAGACTATCTAATTTCCAAAGGTATTTCCACTAGATCCAAAGAAATCTTAATCCCCCTTTACTCATATCTTCTCAAACCCATTATTGAATATAATTCACCTTTTGGCATGTACTAACAACTTGAGAGACCTCAGAAATTCATAACTAAAAAGATCAGTGGTCTCAAAAAGTGCAGTTATCAGGAGGGACTGGCAGCCCTTTCTCTGTACTCAGTCTCTTACAGACTCCTCTGTGGAGATCTATGTGTAGCCCTTTGTGCCATGAAAGAGCCAACCCTATTTGATCTCCTGTTCCTTCACAGAACTAATGGTACATCAGAAACCCAATTAAAGGAGCAAAAGTTTCATCAGCAGATAAATAAGACACTTTAGTACGATAGATTCATATCCCAGTGTACCCTTCCCCTCTGGAACAAACTTCTACTGCATGTCAAGCAAAGTAGTACCCTTGTCACCTTCAAGGTAAACCTAGATAATTGGATGGGCAGGATCAAATTCTCTCCCAGTCTATCTTGTCTTGCCATCCTTGAGGCTACAGTAAATTTTTTGGCTTGTCTTGAAATGGTCTGCAAACCAGTTGCCTAGAACTTACCAAGGAAACTATAACCAGCTCTTTCCTTTGGACTATGACCTGCTGCTTTACCTTCCTTTGCATGCATTCCAGCATTTTCTGCTGATACCTGGCCATGTTGAGATACTGCTTTCCACTTTTACATTTTGCATTCTATTCTACTTTTGAACTGTCCCTGTGTTTCAGTACTGTAACATACATCTGTATCCAACTTGGCTGTCTGCCATTCTTTGTACACCTGTCCTGTCCCTTCCCTGGTTTGGTGCCTGGTTATCTGCCTTCTCTATGCTTGCACTGCACCTTTTTACGTATGTGTTTGCATGTATTTTAACTATTGTGCTATTTGTCTTTCTTGACATTGGAATGTGGAATGCATCAATATGTGTATATACTGACACCATACCTCTCAACTGCTAGGATTTTGGTATAACGTTATGATATTGGCCCACAGAGTTAGCCTTTCTCCTTACAGATTTATGATGTTTTTCATAAAGTCAGATCTGTTTTTGAGGGAATACTTATTAAACACATAAACTAAGCCTATAAAAAGCTTCACAACCACTAACTATATAAGGCTAGTATACAATCACCTTATTTATTTATTTATTTACATTTGTTGACCGGGAGAGTCCGACTGGACACAGGTCCGTTTTCAGCAGAGGCCTGGAGGGAAAAGCTCCACACTCAAATGTTTAAGACATTACAGAATTAGAGAACTATCAAATAAAATTATAGACAATGTTACAGCTGTAGAGCATAATACAATGTTAAACAAAGCTGTAGAACAGCTGTAGAGCAAGAATTGACATTTTAAGCAACAGTGACAGATGTTAAACATAGTTACAGAAGTAGAACAAATTCATAAATTCGCAACTGAAAAGTTGTTTGTGAGGTACATAACAGACAAATTGTTGCAATAAGAAGGTATTATTGTATAGTAAGTAGATTAGGTTAAAGAGAAAACGAGGTTGCTATTATAAGGTAGTTAGTGGGGTGCAGAGAGAGGTAGTGGGTGGGTGGAGTGGGTGCTCATTGAGGGGCAGTTGCAAGGGCATTTTCTGCAAGTAAGCAGGTATGCTTTTAGTAAAGATATTAAGTGGGTACATGATGTTGCAGAGGTAATTGAGGGTGGGAGGGAGTTCCATAGTTTGGCTATAGCACAGGAGAATAATGCTTCTCCAGTAGAGTTATTGGCTCTTGTCACCAGTAGGAGGTTTTTGTTGTTGGATCTTAGTGGTCTGGTGGTAAGATAGGGTTGGAGTAGATTCTGAAGGTATGGTACTTTTAGTGGATGGTTTACTAGTTTGTGGGCGAGTGTCAGTTGGTACCATTGAAGGAGGTGAGGGAGTTCTAGCAAGCCTAGTTCTGCTAGTGAGAGACAGTGGTGACTACAGTAGGATGCCCCTGTGGTAAACTTGGAAAAAAACTCTTCTTACACTGTTAAAGGTTACCGATGGAGAATGAAAATGAAGCAAGATGAACCTCCGGTAAACCACCACAGCAAAAATTCCAGTACAAAATTGCAGATAAAAAACGAAGTTTTAATGTTGAACAACAGATAAAACAAAAAAATAAAACAAAGCAATCGGATAAGTCCTTTCAAGTCCGATAAGCGCTTTCGGCAACTAGCCTTCTTTAGATCGTAAAATTTAGGACTAATGCTTTTTTTTAAAACGAGTAACCAATAAAAATGATATCAAGGAATAATTTACATCTGACCAATCAAAAACATCATACAAATTCATTAATTCACATTTCTTATTGGTTTTGACATATCCAATGATCTTATCAAAACAGCTGCTTATAACCTATCACATGAATTTAAGATGGTTCCGCAACTAAAGATCGGTGCTAGATATATGTTAATTTGTTGTTTCTTATATCCAGTCATGAAAGGTTATAAGGGTCATTGTTCCTTAGGACTGTTTTTTAAGGACTGTTTTCAGTCTAAGGATAGCTATGGCAATGTGGACGCTCCACTTATATGCATACTCTTTAGCGATCCTGGCTTAAATAGGGACATTAGCATTCAATAATGAACATACTGTGCTGATAGGTTAACTAAGGAGGCTATACTACTTTTTAAGCAATACGATTTGCTTACCTCTTCTAGCATTTTTGATTGGTTTTGATGTGTGCATTTACTGACACGATTGGTTACCACTAGCTAAAAATCATCAATAGCAAACGATACTCTGTTTCCCGCTTGGCTTCAATAAGAACTTCCAAACCGAAAATATAAAAAAAAAATGTATTATTTTTGTATTTGTCTACAGTTTGATCTTTGACAAGCTGTTTATTTAATGATGATTTACATTTTATAGTTAATGATGACTTCGTTAGAGATCTGATTAGTTAGCTATGTTATTCTTATTATTATTATTATTTTTATTTTTATTGGTCCTTCATTGTGTGTGATTCAGGGTTGTTGTTTTTTAAGGATTGTTATCTAAGGACTGTCTTCAGCCAAAAGATAGCTATGGCAATGTGGACACTCCATCTATATGTGTACTCTTTAGCGATCCTGACCTGAATGGGACATTAGTACTTAATAATGGACATACTGTGCTGATGGGTTGACTGGGGAGGCTATAATATTTTTAGGCAATGTGGTTTGCTTGCCTTTCCCAGCGTTTTTGATTGGCTTTGATGTGTGCATTTACTGACACAACTGGTTACTGCTAGCTAGGGATCGCCAATGGCAAATGATGCTTTGTCTTCCGCTTGACTCCAGTAAGAGTCTCTGAGGTCAGAGTGGAAACTATTTTATTTTTATTTTCATTTTTGTATTTGTTTGAGGTTTTCCTTGGTTATGGGTGGCATGAGAACACTGGAGATGATATGTTTTGTTCTGTCTATGGGATGCCTGATTTTCTGGCAAGATCCATTGTTCCGACTGAGCACCATGTGTGTTTTGATGACCATGGACACAGGATGAGTCTGTTTTTCATTATTTATTTATTTTCATTACTTATTTATGTTTTCATTACTTTTTATGTCTGTGCATTCATCAGAGATGAAACAACACTAGAAATCAATGTAATGTGTTTCTTGTTGTCATAACTAAATAGGGGCAGAGCATCTGACTTTTAAAATCCATTTTGTGGCTATATATCTTTGAAACGTGCATGGAATTTTTATTTGTTGCAGATGATTGTCCTTTACAGGGTATATTCGTTATATTGTGGTTATTGTTTTTTGTGTCGTGCAGGCTAATAGGTCAAAAGAAACCTATTATGTAATTATGGTTATTGAATAGCTGAATGCCTTGAAAGTTAAACAGGCATTCTGAGTGGTGCATCAGGCTCTTATAGCCTTTCATGATTGGATATAAGAAACAACAAATTAACATATATCTAGCACCGATCTTTAGCTGCGGAACCATCTTAAATCCATGTGATAGGTTATAAGCAGCTGTTTTGATAAGATCACTGGATATGTCAAAACCAATAAGAAATGTGAATTAATGAATTTGTATGATGTTTTTGATTGGTCAGATGTAAATTATTCCTTGATATCATGATTTTTATTGATTACTCGTTTTATAAAAATGTAAGCATTAGTCCTAAATTTTACAATCTGAAGAAGGCTAGTTGCCGAAATCGCTTATCGGACTTGAAAGGACTTATCCTATTGTTTGTTTTAGTTTTTGTTTTATCTGTTGTTCAACATTAAAACTTAGTTTTTTATCTGCAATTTCGTACTGGAATTTTTGCCGTGGTGGTTTACCGGAGGTTCATCTTGCTTCCTGTGGTAAACTTGGCAATTTTGTTGTAGCAGGTTTCAAGTTTATGTAGATCTCATTGTCTTAGTTTTGTATATATTGGAGAGGCATAAAGTAGAGTGGAGATAAAGTGAGAATTTGCTACTGAAATATTTGTTGCTCTGGTAAGTAGTTGCTGATTTCTATAAAATGCTCCTAGTTTTTTGTGGACCTTTTTTATGGTCATTGATATGTGAATGTCAAAGTTCAGTTTATTGTCTATTTCCACTCCTAGCAATTTGCTGTGTTCAGTAGGATGGATAGTGGTGTTGTTTTTTGCTGTGATGTTAAAGTGTGAGAGGTTTTGGGTAAGTTTGGTGGGTTGGAAAATTAGTAATTTAGTTTTGTTTGGGTGGAGTATCAATTGGGAATTGGATAACAAAGTTTTCACAGAGGAAAAGGCATCTTGTGTGACTTTTTGCAGTTCTGGAAGGGAGTGGGCTGAGCAGATGATGGTAGAGTCATCTGCGTATTGTCCCGGGACATCTTTATGGGGGGGTTAGGTTAATATTAAGGGGAGTTAAGTGGGTTGGGGTGGTGAAAAGGTTAAGTGGAGGCAGGGATGGTTGGGAGGAAATGAAATAATGATGGGGAGGGACTTAAGTGGTTTAGTCTAGTGTAGTTGGGTTAATCAATCACATTTTGGCGTGAACTTGCTACCCACCCACCCTCCCTCTTTTTGTTGGTGGGAGTAGGGTTATTTATCAGTGGAGGTAGGCAGAGAAGAGGGATAGGCTTGCCCTCTTCTGTTCCCCCTCTGATGTCTGGATGTTCATTTCAAGGATCTGGGGAAAGGAAATGAGTAGTTGGAGGAAGCTTGCTGAATAGATAAGCAAGCTGAGGTAAGGATGGTGCTAATTTGGTGGATGGTAATTCAATGGATGGTGTATGAAGTGAGTTGGGACACTGCTTCATAAGTAAAGTAAGTGAGCAGAGGTATGGACCCTGCTTGTTGGGCAGGGTGAGTAGGAACGCTGCCTTGATTAACATTACAATGAACGGTGTATGAAGTGAGATGGGATGCTGCTTCATAAGTAAAGTAAGTGAGTAGAGGTATGGACGCTGCTTACTGGGGCAGGTTGAGTAGGTACACTGCCCTGATTAACATTACAAGGATGTTGTGCTGTATTTAGAATCAATTATATCATGAATAGTTGTAATTAATAAAGTTGGTGATCAAAGCTATGTTATGGAAATTTAATAATGGTCGTCAAATGTCATTTGGTGTGATGTGTGTTACTGAAGGGGATCGGGACAAATAATCTAGCCATACTGGCAGTTATGTTTATAATCTCAGAATATGTTTTAAAACAGAGTCTCACAGGCATTCTACAGCTTAGTTTTCATTAAGAAGAAATAAATTAGAATTAAATTTGAATGTTGAAAGATATCACGTTATTCCTAAATAAGAAACCCGAAAGGCTCTTTTGACATGTTTGCCATTGCTCAATTGATTTTTCCCTGTGGTCTTCCCATCTGTGTTGGTAATGTTTCACTGAAGGTACCTGAAAAAGAATGAAAGGCCTCTCCTGTATCATCATGCTGAACAAAGACAGAAAGTTTGAAGATCCAATGTTTGTCCACTTGTTTTCAACAGAAGACAATATGAGGGCTAAAAGCTTTTACCCCTCTTTATGTCTGCAAATGCAAACAGTTACATGACTAAATACTTGCCCGCACAGCTTCACAAAGGTTCTACAAAGGAAGACAAAATATCACTGAAGCCGTGTCCTCTCTGCCTGTCTCTACAAATGCAGAGAGCATGAGATGCTATGAAAACTGAAAAAAAAATAATAAAAATGTGACTGTCTCTAGTTTCAAATTAAATGATGAAGTACATAAGAAATTATAAACTTTGTTGACTTACAGCAGCTTCATGATCTCAAACATAAAATCAACATAGGGAGCATATCTGATGATTATCTAGGAATTAGCTATTTCTGAGAATCATGAAGCCAGAAGATTGATCCACGCAACAGGAGCAACTGAAAACGATCACAAATCAGATTCAGCAAAGCAGCAGACAATGTATGCTAGTGCTTTCACAGATGTGGGAGGACAGGCTCCTCAACACCCCAACGTACCACACTCTTTTGATACAACCTTGTTATTTCAGTATTCTCTCGCTGAGATCTCGCAACCTTTGAAATGAGTGTGATTCTCTGAATCAAGATAAATATTTAAACCTTGGACAGAAAATTGTAAAGTAGTGGGGGTAGATGGTGCAACACCCATGTTGGAGGTCCAGGGGCTTGCTGCTTGCTAAAAACAAACTTCTCAAATTAGCTTTATATCTCTTTAGTTTCTTGATGTATATGAACTGGTCAGAATTCTTATCTCTGTTCTATAAGGTGTTCACTCTTCTTTGAGATTATATGACATCATTGTTTTAATAATTAGTATTTAAATTCAATTGTTCCTATCCAATAACACAAAACTACTTCCACCTGTAGCCTAAAACTAACACAATGAAGTTGTAGTTGTATTATGAATGCTATCTCCATTGCCTGTTCCATCACGTTTCCACTAAAATTCTTCACGGTCTTATTCCTTTTTATCTTCTTTTCCACTTAAGTACTTTCTGCAACTTCCCATCAAACAAATAAACTACTGCACAACCTCAGCTCTACAGGGATAAATGCTTTACCAAGTGGCAGTCCAACAGAACCTGCGCAGCTAACATAATACCATTGACTGCATTATGCTCACCACTAATTATAAACTCTTATATATCACTTTTGTATACCATTTAAGTGCTAAAATCACCAATGACTTAAACCAAATACAATATATATATATATATATATATATATATATATATATATATATATATATATATATAATATTCCAATAAAACTATTTCTGTTAATACGCAAAAACACAGACAGTAATCTAGGACATTTTCTGCAAACACATATGTCCACTGTAATACAACCCAGTCCCATCATTGTTTTGGCAAGTAAACGTGGTAAGCATGAAAAATAAATTAGAATAATTTGATTCCTTTCTTCAGGTATCATGGCCAGCTATAGCAGTCAAAACAGAATCAAACATCAAAAATGATTCTCCTGATATTTATACCTTCTTTGTAGCATACTAATACACTTATATGACTGGACCATGGATCATATTTGGTGGTGAGATCCATATCTTTTACAAATTAAACTTCAAAAAAAATCTTAAGATGGGAAAAACTCTATCCCAGAAAATAACAGACTGTTGAAAAATTAGCATATCCTTAAATGAAAGGGCTCTTTCTATATCTAGCTACTGCCTACCATTCAACAACCTCTTCCCCAGATAAACTTCAGTATCTTGTTAATAAAATCTTAGAAGCAGCCATCCCATATAAAAAATAACCACTCTGGGTAAGTTCAACCAAAAGCAAGTGGATCCTCACAAAACAATAATAAATTACTCTCAGACTTAGGCTTAGTAGCAATCGTACCCAAACTCTATCGAAATAATCCCTTACTTCTAGATCTAATTATTACATACATCCAAAATAATACTTACTCGTTTTGCACTCACTCTTCAATCTTGAGTGATCACTGCCCAATAACTTTCTAAATAAATTACAGTTATAATGCATGTCCCCTACAAAAGTCTTATTCAGTCACAAGTAGCCTGACAATTACATGACAACATAATAATTATACCTTGTATACTAAAATCCACTTCTCACCTGCCAAGTTCTCATCCAGGCAGTTAACGTACTCATAACCTTACTTCTACATCTTCAAGATAAATCAACTGCAATCATCACAAAATTAGTAAAACCTAAACAAAACACATGGATGTCAAACAAAACAAATGGCTGTCAAAATATTGAAGCCCTGTTTGGCCCAAGGGATGAAGTATGAGCCCACATAAAATAATCTCCTAAATTTGAGACTTGAAACAGGTTCATCTTTGCTCACAATCTAGCCAAAAAGGATGCACATAAACACAACGAGTGGCCTACTGTCAAAATGAGAAATCAATTTTTATAGGGCAGTAAATACATTTCTGACAATGAGTAAATTTAACCAGATGAGATAAAACCCATATCCCAACCAAAGAAAATACAATCTGTTGCATAATGATTTCTCTATCTGCTAATGATTTTCTGAAGGAATTTTCTCAACTTCTCTCAGTCCCTCATCTACTCAGTTAAAACCACTTGCCAAACACTATGCCTCACTGTATTTTTCTCCCCTTATACTTTTACTTGTTTTTATTTGATGGGTTGGTGGGCTGGTCACCAAGCCTTGTCAGACACAGTCTCGGCCACAGTGGAGCAAACATTACATATGCCAAGTACACTGATTGAAGTTATGGATTTTGACATCCAACAGTTACAATGATGAAACACACATGCTTAAGTAGCACAAATTAGTCAGGTACACATGGTAGACAGGTGCAGGCTAGAAAGGATATCAGAGTCATGACATTGGGAACATTGGCAAAATTTAAAAGATATTTTTATCTGAATACATATTATTATCTATTTGTGTTTAATTAATTGCAAATCTCATTTTAGTGGAGGACCATGAGAAAAGCTCTAGATTACATTCATTTGCAAAGGAAGTTAGCATTAGGTAACAGTCAAAATATCCAAATAATGATGTATGTAATTTAACAGGTGAACATCATGTTACATACATGGTATGGTGCATACAGAATGTTTAGCTCCTGTGCATCTAAAGAGCATTCAGGATTATATAGTTTCAGTTTAATTTTAGTGCATAAATAACAAATGAGGCATGCAGTTGAATACTGTAATGTACATCTGTGTCCAACTTGAAATCTGTAACCATGACAAAGGTTTTTTTTAATAATAATTTGGTTTTACTGCATAAGTAGGAGACTTAACAATAGGGCAGGTACAGAGGCAAGATCACTTTTATAGATATGCTTCCACTGAGACTTTAAAATATAGATGTTATGACATTTTGAATATAAACATGGGTTGTTACAAGTACAGGACTACTTTGCTGACAGGTGTATTTTCAGTGCAGCTTTACATTGTTAATGGAATAAGATATTATCTGTTGTTATCGTGTTACACAGTTTAAGCAACATAGACAGTCACTACAATAATTTTTGAATTTCTGAGCTAATACCAGGTGTGATTTCAGTGAGAGCAATTCTCTTAGGGATGTGTATCAGTTTAATAACTAGCTGGTGACAAAGTATCTGTCTGGGAGTGTAGAGGATATTCTGGGCAGTCTGAATGTGGCTGCAGGCTAATAGATTAGGTAGCTCTTAACAGTTAAGAGACCAACTACAAGACAATAATGTGTCTAGTAATGTGTTTTGTTGCAGACTTTGCATGTTTATTATTAGATCACTCCAGTTTTGCTAGCTGAGAAGATTGTAAGTTGAAGAAAATTGATGGGGCATATAGGAGGCTAGGGAGAATAGGTCTGAGCTATGGCCTTATGTGCATATTCTAACTGGAAAGGTCTGACTTTATGAAAAATTTGTAGTCTATGTCTGTCCTTCAATTGCATGTTGGATGTGCAAATCAAATATTAAAACTGTGTTCCATTACTATTCACAGTAATGTTGCATTTTATATTACTTCAGTTCTTGTGTCATTAACTGATAATATTGTTAAGTTGGTATACTCTGGTTGTTGGTGAAAGTACCAATAGTTTAGTTTATTTTGATTTAGGGGAAGTTTAGTTTGTTTAAGCCAGTTTTCAATTTTCATAAAGGAATGGTATAGATCACATGGTAGCCATTTCATAGATTCATAGGTGTCTACTAGGCTAATAGCCCTGGGGCCTTTATAAGCCTAGCCATAGGATTACCCTGGCATAGTGCTACCCGACCTTAGTTCCCAGTGCCTCTGTTGAGTAGAGCCACTGGAGTTATCCCCAGGGTGAATTTTCTGTTTCCCATCCACTCATCAATATTTCTCTTGAATAGGGTCAGCAAGGTGCTCTGCTTGACATGTATGGGAAGCCTGTTCCATAGCATGGGCAGTCTCTGGGTTATGAACCTGTCAGTCCAGCATGGTCTGTTAATTGAGGTAATGAGGTTGAGATCTCTATAGCATGTGGTGTGGAGGGATTGGGAATTCTTTGTCTCTTTGACCCAAGAGGAAGCACATACTAGTGTTTAGTCATCTGCATACTGTATTACCTATTCTTAATATGGGACAGTATGCATTCTGTTTCAAAATATATCAGAGTAAAGGTCCTAATATTGGACTTTGTGGTACAACTATTGTTATATGCCGATGAGTTGACACCATATACATTGTGTTTGGTGGCTGAGGTAATTTTACACTAATTTGTTTATATTGTTATTGTGGCCAACTCCTTGAGTGTAAGTAATAGTGTGGAATGTAAAACTGCATCACATATACAGGTACAAAAATAGGGATATGACCACTTTGCATTTATTTCATCTTTCATAAATATAGTTTATAAGAGTTAGTAATGCTGTTTTGCATTCTGGACTGGCCTGGATTCATGGCTTTATTGTGTAAAGAAACTTGTTATCTGTTAAGTAGTTAATCAACTATAGGTGAACACATTTTAAGTATTTTGGACAAAGGGGACAAGATTACTCTCAAGGTGTAGTTTTCTAGTTTAAGTGGTTTGCCACCCTTACTTAAAGGAATAACACTAGATTGTTTCCAGACTATGGGGAATATACTTTCTGAAGAGTTCAGTTTGTAAGTAGAAATATTGAGTATGCATTGGTTTCTGCAGCTATTCTGAGATCTTCTACTGGTAGGTTGTTAGCTGCAAGAGAGCAAGATAGGTTTAAATTTTTGAATACATTTATTATTCTGGTGGAAATAGTTACAGTAAGCAAAAATCTAGGTCTGACACCATCTGTGCTATTTACCAGATGTTTTTACTGTTTTAGGTTTATTAAGGGAGTTAGCAGCTTTTAAGCAGTATGATTTAAATGCCTTACTTTTGTTATCTGTAAAGGGGCATGATGTAATTATGTTTTTTTTTTTTTACCAGGTTGCATTAGTTTATTAAGTGTTGACTAAAACTGTTTTGTGGTATTACTGCAGTTTTACTATGGACTAGTATAGTAGTTTTGTTTAGACAAGGATGTTATTTAGTTAGGTTTCATAAGCACCAGTAATATTGCAGATTGGCTGTTGTTTTTATTAAATGCCAGTTTTCCATGCTTTATCTCTGTTGCGTATTACTTTTTTCCTGGTTTAAGTTAAAGTGCAGGTCTTGCTTTCACCCTTTTCCTATGTTGAGGTGCTAAGAAGTTTAAAATGGAGCGAAGGTGACTTAGTGCATCATCTGAGGATAATTTAATCATTCCTAATTGATTTGTTTAAGAGCAGACAAAAATGTGCCCTTTCTCTTTCCTACTCTTTTATATTGGATATTTCTATGGATTTCATTATGTTTACATATGACGTAGACTGCTTTATGATCAGTAAATGATGTCTGGTCTAATTCCTACATGGGTACTATTTGTTTAAGAGCAGACAAAAATGTGCCCTTTCTCTTTCCTACTCTTTTATATTGGATATTTCTATGGATTTCATTATGTTTACATATGACGTAGACTGGTTTATGATCAGTAAATGATGTCTGGTCTAATTCCTACATGGGTACTTTTTGCTGAGATCTGTTGTTAGCATCCAATCCAAGGAATTTTCTTTCCACTAATTATCCATCTTTGATTGTCATATGTATAATCTGTGCTACTTCTTATTTATTGATAAGGGGGTGAATGATTTTAGGAGTGGTCTTGGGTTACCAGTATTAGGGTCATCTAAGACTATTGTTTCAGGAAACGTACTTGTAGTTATCCAGGATAGCATGATTTCAGAGGCTGACCTGTCTGCTGTAAGTAGGGGGTAAATGTAGTGTCACTAAACATACATGCTTATTTTAAGAGCATCTGCCAAGATTTCAAAGTTATTGATAACTGTATTTGTGTGAGGAAGCATGGCAAATTTAAATCATTTTGAATATAGAATAGGTTCACCACCAGCTTTTTACTGGTACAATCATAATAGTTTATGTCATACCCAGAACTAATTATTTCTTCATCATTTGTGTGTGATTTAAGCCAGGTTTCTGTTATTGTGATCATGTCTGTTGTGTAGAGAGATATCCATCATTGCAGGACTGATATTTTATTCTAAATATTATAGGCATTTATGCAACATAAATTTATTCCAGCACTGTGATTTTTGTAAACTGAAGGCTAGAAATCTGGACACATTGAAAGCAAATGAGATATGGAGTAATAGCCATAGTAGATATCTCATGTGTTTAAAAAGGTAATGAATTTACAAAAGAAAAAAGAATAAGTGGAATGCAACATGTTTCTACACTTAAATTGCCAAACTGATCTGTTCATTTAGAGCTGCTTAGAGCTGTTTTCTGCATTTAGTACTATTGTTTTCACACTTTACTCTCTGCTTTGAATAAATCTGTTTGGCCTGTGTATTGACCATCTTGGATTAAGCAGTGCTTGCTCTAAGTGAGAGTTAGACAAATTGCTGCAGATCCCAGGTAGATCAATTCACTTGGGCTTCAGAATTCACTTTTGATTCACTGAATCTTTTGTTTTCTTGTTTAACACTTACTGCCCAGAGCTGCTCTGTGTGCAGCGCTGCTATAGTCATAGTGACATTGTAGGTAGTGCATGCAAGTAAATTATTTTTCCTTCATTATACTCAAGTGTACCTTCTTCTAAATCATGTGAGTTAATAAAACACTTCTGGTTTGTCTAAATAACTTCCATTAACATGAGCTGACTTGCAGTATATTCCTGTTACTTGTGCGGATTGGCTCAGGCCATGTAGCAGCTCCATTGCTCTGTATGGCCCTGCATGGAATATATTATCCATACAGTAAACATCTCCCCACCTCTTCTTTACTTCCTCATAAACTATATTAAATGGCAGCAGTGGTTACCATGGAGACACAACATATTAACCCCCACTCTACTGCCAGCCTTACAGCACATGGAATCCTAAAGCAGTGCAAGAACTGCCACATGCTCCCAGAAAACAAATTCCTAATTAACCCAAAGGAGTCTATCTGTAAGAGCTATAAATTCTTAACTAAACTAGAGGCATTCCTCTACAAGTCAGGTGTATGCAATGAGCAAAATGCTGTTTTATACATCCACACCTATGCAACATTTGCAAACTATCAGCATAAAATTATTTTATGCTGATGGCATTAAAAAATCTGTACACAAGTCTCCTAGAATGCATTGGTCTACACATCAGCCTAAACCCTCACATCTACCTTCTGCACACTACCAACCATCAGCACTAACCACCAGCATTCAGCACACTCTAACACAGCTTTGAAATGGGGGTCACACAGCAAGTATGCAGAAGCCCTTAAGGAAGCAAGACCAAGCTAGCACTTCTGGCAATATCTTAGTCATAGGTGACTACTCAAAGATGACTCCATAATTAGACACACAGGTGCTCCAATCATCAAGCTAAACTAAGACAGACTGGTGGTCATCTACCTCTTAAGTGGTCTGATACACAATGTCATTAAGGCCCTCAAGTACCTTCACCCCAGGTACACATATGATCTATTTATTGTTCACATGGGAGTGAAATACTTGTGACTCGTCTCCTTGGATCATATGAAGAGGGAAGTTATGGGGGTTTCTGAATATGCATCTGAAACAGGTAAAAGTAAAACTGAGCAGTATCCAACCATCACCAAGAATGATGCCTCAATGCAAACTGAAGATAATTTGCTTTAATTACTGGATTAGCCATTGGTGTCATTCTTGGATCCAGTATATATCAGCCTGGGAGAAGATATCCGATAACATCAGGTGCTTTGCTACAGATGACCTGTATCTTTTTTCTCATGGCTTCTGTATATTGACAAAAAAATTTTCTTCTCTCATATTTTTTTTGGGCAAGGCCAGTCACCTCAAATTACCTATATGGCCAACCTTAACCAAAATCATATAAAAGTAACAAGTTAGAAGCCTTAAAAAGTTGCACTTTTTACAGGCATTCTTAACCTTGAAAGTATTGATATAAGTATAGGTACTGAAATGTGGTTTTAGAGCAGTGAAATTACCCCAATTTCCATGAAGGGGTTTTGTGCTACATCTCCCTCAGCCCCAATACCATATCTGATGGTGGAGTTAGATGGGAAGTGCTAATAAAAAAATCACTGCCAGACCCTTAATGCAGGACAATGACCTTGAAGTCCTCTTCATCCTTCTCATGATAAATAAAACCCAGTATGACATCATAGCCAACTGCCATACCCCCTTAGTGACACTAACAGTCCACTAGTGCATATCTAAACAATTTGACATCCCTCACTATCAAACCCAATACTATCCTCTTGGGTGATTTCAACTATCCCACCACAAATAACTTTTATGGACTTCATCAGTGTCAGCTTCTGAGACCAATTAATTTGAATACTAATGAGGGGTTCAAACATGTTGGACCTGGTTCACTCCACTAGCCCCTTTATGCTTCACACCCATAGTTGCCAAATAAATGCTGAAATATGAACAGCTTACACTATGATTATACCAAGTATCAGATAAGAGCTACCTTTAAATCATTCAGTCTTTACAGACTACTGTAAAAAAATAAATCTGCTCTGGCTAACTGATGACCTGATGAATGTCAAACACCTTCCTCACCTCAATGATGTCACTTCACATGTTGCCATGTTCACTTAAAAGTTCTACACTCACCTCCAAGCTTGCATTGAACCTTTGATCCCATAAAACACAAATGCAGTGCTAAATTTTAAAACAAGCCCATATAATAAGAGGAAGAAACCCATAACCCGACAGACTAAACTTGAAGCCTCATCAGCTAGCGGGCAACTCAAAAAGACCAACAAAGAATGTAAAAACATATCAAATCCTATAAAACAAGTACCAGCTGGTAACTGCCATCCATGCTAAGGATAACCACAAAGCCTTCTGAGTTAGAAATAATACTTAGCAATACTCTGAGTTAATACAAAATAACACCACATGCTCATCCCCTGAAAACACAGCCAATGAATTAGAAGACCCATTCAGCTCAAACTTTACTCGTCTCTTTCTCTCTCCCAAACTTTCTGCAACACATAGTCATACCTATGCCAACCCTCTGATCTCCTCTGAGCAAATCAGAGTGCTTTATTTAAGGCTAAGTACATTATCTCCATGTGTTCGGAAAATGTGCTATAGAGCTTTCCTGTCAGTGCCAAATACTGTGTGGCAGACCATTTATTAAGTCTGTTCAATGTTGCCCTCTTCAATGGATTCATGCCAGTGTTATAGAGAACTACTGTATTCATCTTGGTAATTATAGACTCACAGGCCTTACCAGCATTATTTGTAAGGTAATGAAGGGCACCATTACATAAACAATCTGTTCCCCAAATAGTTTTTGATTATTAAAGGTAGATCTTGCTGCCTAAACCTGGTGGACTTTTTGAACAATTCATTGAGGCAATAGTCCCAGGCAAATCTGTCCACACTGCATATATGGATTTGGCCAGGGCTTTTGATACCAGTCTGCATTCTCGCATTATTGACAAGCTAATCCATTTAAAAGTAAATCCCTATTTTATCCACTAGATAGCAAACTGGCTCACTGATGGAACCCAATCTATTACTGTTGGAGACACATTCTCATAGAAATCAGAAGTTACCACTGGTGTCCCCCAAGGGTTAGTCCAAGGGCCACTCTTCTTTGTTATCTACATTTCAGACATCAATATTAATTCCCCAAATGAATGACCTTCAGGTTCTTCTGTGGGCTAAACACCCAGTGACATGTGGTACTTAGACCATGGAGTAAAATTAAATGCTAAGAAATGCAGCATTTTGTCTGTTTGCAAGTCTAGGTGATACACCTTTAAAGTTTAACCCTGTCATTAGGGACTTGGGCACTTTAAAAAACAACAAAACAAACTATCCATTGTCCACATGTCCACTGTTGTTAGGAAATCAGTTTATATTGTAGACTAATCACGAGGGTATATCTTTTAGAACTGAGGAAGTCATAATCCCACTCTTCACCTCCCTTAACAGGCAAGTAATAGTATATAATGCCCCCTTTTGCAAGTACTTGTCTAGGCACATGACCTAGTTTGAGAGATTGCAGTGTTTCCGTACTAAGTCAATTAAGGGTATGTCTTCCTTAAGCTACCAGGGCCACTTTAAAGCACTCTCTTCTCTCTCTTTTTTCACTTCCTATTTACATCTGAGAGGGAACCTATGTCTAGTGAAGGATTCTGTCCTACATAATCACCTACACATCCATAAAACTAACAACACTCTAAACACCAACTCATGAGATCTAAACTTCCACTGAAACATAAACATAACCTGCTGGCAAGATAGATATCTATCAGTAAGAACCCCTCTTTTATGAAAGAATTTCCTTGGGTACAATGCAAAGTAGCTCTCCAACCATGCTTTAAACATAACCTGAAAGAATGGATGAGTGATCACAAGTATACCCCGCTCTACCTCCTTAATCCCTTATGGAAAGGGCTCAGAACTAGGTATAATGTGCATCATTCCAATGGGTTCTGATATTAACACATATCTTGTGACACACTAATGATCTTGTGTTTAGTCTGCAAAGGATCCACTGGATCAACAGCTTACTACTAATCTATAATCTTAAGTATTACGTATTGTAGAACCTGGGTTACTCTAAATTTTCCCATATTTTAGAAGTAATTTTTGTTTAGATTTGTGTTTTTTTCTGCAATAGGATTTGCATATATATATGCTTTGTTTAATTGTAGATGTTTGGTTTGCTGGTAGATATTTTAGAATGCACTGTTCAATGACATTGCTTCAGTATAAGATAAGGAAAAAATAATTTCCCCATACACAAAAAATATACTCTGGTTGGTGGTAGAGTTCAAAAAATAAATTTTCTGGAGACAGTCAGTATAAGGAAGGTAAAGTTTAAAAAAGAAGTTAGCATTAGAAAGACAAAAATTAGGTCATATAAAATATTGAGTGTTAACTATAAGAATTAGTGAAGATTAGAAAAATTGAGAAGAGATAATAGAAAGGAAATATACATGGGGACAATGAGAGGATGTCTTTATGGCTCCAAAGTATGCAACAAAGTCCAAAATTTTGGATTTTTGGATGGGTTTGCATAGGCAATTTTGTACCACAGGCAGACTTCAGAGAATTGTACCTCAAAAAAGATTATTCCTTCTGATCGATAGCCCCTTGTGTTAATAGATCATACAAAAGCCAATCAATTTCTTCTTGGGAGAACCCCCCCCTTCCCCTTGACAGTTTCTCCACACCCTGCCATTGCTGTCTCCTAATGGGAAGTATGTCTGTGTTTGCTGATTTACCCCAGCTAGAGGAGAGAATGCACCACAAAATCATGGGCTTGACAATCCGAACTTCACTATTTAACACCCAGTGCTCCTGCTAGGTGTCATCTTCATGATTAGCTGGAGCTGCCTGTCACCCACCAGGATGGGTGAGCCAACAGTGACCATTCACGCCCATTCTTCCTAGCCAGCTCCCACATGTATCCACTCACTATTATTTACACCTGAGTCACCAGAGGCATAGTCCGGCCTTCAGCTCTCTATGCCATAAGCTATTTCATAAAAAAAAAAAAAAACTCATGGTTTGTAAGCCACTGGTTCATGGATGGAGCAGTGGTGCAGCAGTAGTGTTGTCATATCACAGCAAGAGGGTCTCTGGTTCAATTCTTGGCAGGGCTGCCTTCTGTGTGGAGTCTGCATGTCCTCCCTGCATTCATGTGGGTTTATTCTGGTTGCTCTGGTTTCCTCCCACATTGCAAAGATGTGCCTGGAGCATTTCTCTGAAAATTGGCTTTGTTCCAAGTCAGACTTTCCCGGTAAACAAATGATGTTTATAATATACTGGTAAGTAAATATATGTGAACAGTGAATTTCTCATTTGTGTGAAACAGGAGTAGATGATGTAAGCCCTATAATGAGAATTTGTCATAATGTCTTCTATATCTCCTTTTTGAGAGTCTGACATGATCCTGTATATCCTGACACTTGCAAAAAATGACTAAACCCTAATGATTTACCAATTCCTAGCTTATTACACACTCAGGTCATTGAAGGATTGAGTTTTTATAAGTTGTTTTTCTCTCCTTTCCCTTAGGCTGTGGAACCTACCATTTGCTTCTGTTAATTCTATAAATTCCCCCTACCACATTTGGGGAAATGTTTCATTTTGGTGATTGTGCATATCTCAACAATTTACTGAAGGGGGTTGCTTGGGTGAGTGTTTCATTCTGGTGCATGTATATACCCGCATGTACTACTGAAGATGTTGCTTGGGGATATAATTCATTGGTGTATCAGGGAAGTGCTTCTGCATACATGGTCAGACTGCTGAAGTGAGTGTTGGGCAAATTAGTTTATTGTGTCATTTTGGTGCTTGTGCATACACAGCACAAACAACTGATGGGGTTACTGAGGAAAATTGTGTCATACAAAAGCTTTTACATAATTGGAAAATCCATTTGGCCATCTGAATGTATATTCTGATTTAGTTTTTTTTTCTACTGAATAATGTCTGGGTTGTATGACAAGCTTATTAGTTAATATATTTTACTGCTGATTGTTGGCATTGTTCAACCAGCTATTTTGGACAATATTCTGCCTTTTTCACTTCTGTGTCTTATTGTAACCAGAGATATGGTTAGGTGAGAACATGAATTACTACTTTTAAACTAATTCTTACACGGATCAACCAGATAAGTTAGACATTTCTGCTTGTAATTCTCTTTCTGATTAGACTCAGTGTTTGCCTGAATGAGATAAAGGTTATTACTTGCAGACTACTACCAGCATGGAGTTATCATATATTTTGGGCAATATTCCTGCCTTTGTCAGTCATGTGTGGAATTTAGGTGGGAGGAAGGGCTGAGTAATATATATGTGTTATACTATTTTTACTGAATTACTCAGGTCTTCTCCTAACAGATGATAACGAGTCAGTTACATAACAGCTGCACAAGGTAATATAATAAATGCCTGTTCAACAGGTTATGTGCAGCAATTATCACCTATGCCTAAGGATGCATAACTTTGCAGTAATGCAATGCAAGTCATTATCACATTAACAATAGTGCAGTTACAATATAACACTACACCATTATCACTTTTCAGGTAAAACTCTCAGCAGCTGTCACTGTTATTCATATAAGTAGAAGTACATTTCATGAAAACCTTTTTCACTATTTAGAACACAGTAAAATAACTGTAATTGTACCTCTGCTATGGAACATGTCAGCATGCTACATAATAGCTCATTTGAAGGGGTCTATATTAGAACATCGAAGTTTCAAAACTTCGAATGTTCTAATATTGACCACTATTCAGCGAAAGCTGAAAACATTGAACATACAGAACAGCAAATTTTTTCCTAGGGAAAAAAATTGCTGTTCCAAAACACATACATACAACACAAGCACAAGAAACAAACAGCAATCCACACACATACACCTAAAATCTTACACCTAACCCTACACTAAACTACACACACACACACACACCACTAACTATCCACTTACCTTAACCCAAACTCTAACCCTAAGGTCTGTCACTATCTCACACTCACCTCACCCGCGCCCTAACCCTAACTCACCTACCCCACCCTAACCCTCATGTCCACATAATAACTCACCTACCCCACCCTAACCCTCATGTCCACACAATTGTACCCATACCTAACCTGCGCCCTAACCCTAACTCACCTAACCTGCCCTAACCCTCACGTCCACACAATCAAACACATACCTAACCCACACCCTAACCCTAACTAACCTAGCCCGCACTCAATCGCACACTTACCTGAACCCGACCCGTAACTTTGCACCACAGTGTTGAAAATACCGAAGCAACAGAAACAGACAACTGAATTCTTTCCCTAGGAAAAAATTAGGTTTTCGGTTGCTTCGATATTTTCAGCTTTCGCTGAATAGGGGTCAATATTAGAACATTCGAAGTTTTGAAATGTTGATGTTCTAATATAGACCCATTTGAAGACAGTGTTAGTCCTCACAACGTGCTAAAAGAACAGTTTGTTTAGGACTTAGGTTATGAGAGTTATGACATTTTTAAGTTATGAGAGTTATGACATTTTTTTTATATTTTGGTAAATAACTTTGCTAGGGAAGTTGCCAATGTGCTAAGTCATACCTCATTTTGAAAACAGCATCACTATGTACAACATGGTAAAATAACTGTCTGTATGCTGTACACATGTACAGGTATGAAAGTTTGTTTAGGACTTAGGTTGTGGAAATTATGATTTTTTTCATATTTTGGTAAATAACTTTTCTAGGGAGCATGTAATTGAGCCAAGTGATAACCTCAATTTGAAAACAGTGTTAGTCCTTACCACTTGATAAAAGAACTATGTCTGTAAGCTGTACACATTTACAGATATCACAGGTTATTAGGACTAAGGTTATGAAAATTATGATTTTTTTTCATATGTTGGTAAATAACTTTGCAAGGGAGCATGTCAATGTGCTAAGTAATGCATCATTTTGAAGACAGCATTAATAGTTGCAAAATGGTAAAAGAACTGTCTGTATGCTGTACACATGTACAGATATGAAAGTTTGTTTATGACTTATGTTATGGAAATTATGATTTGTTCATATTTTGGTAAATAACTTTGCAAGGGAGCATGTCAATGTCCCAAGTAATACCTCACTTTGAAGACAGTACAACTACTTACAACATGGTAAAAGAACTGTGCTTATATGCTGTACACATATACAAATATCACAGATTTTTAGGACTAAGGTTATGAAAAGTATGTTTTCATATTTTTGGTAAATAACTTTGCAAGGGAGCATGACAATGTGCTAAGTAGTACCTCATTTTGAAGGCAGTATTAATAGTTACAGAAAGGTAAAAGAAGTGTGTCTGTATGCTTTACACATGTACAGATATCACAGTTTGTTTAGTCTTGTAGGATTATGAAAACTATACATTTGCAATATTTCTCATTATTATGCCCATATCTTTGCAAGACATCATGGTGACGACACAAATGATGCATCATTTTGAAGCTGACATTGAGCCACACAACTTATACACTGATATGTAGTCTCTGTTACAGATGATGAGATATTATTCTTTGTTTATTTATCGATTATGAGAAATATGATATTAATCATATTTATATGAATATCTCTGTAAAGGAGCATCAGACAGCAATGGCTAAGATATCATTTTAAAGCTGACATTTGTACAAACAAATTAATTACAAATTGTATGAGTCTGCACGGTACAGTCACCAAGATATTGTGATTTGTTTTACCAAAAATGTAAAACATATGCACAATATCAGCATTCCTTGGCAAAAATTTAATAATGACTTAGATACACACTATCAACATTTACAGTGTTGGAAAGGACAGTGTCTGCTGAACAACTTTCACATTTACAATTTTAGTCTAGCTCTTATGGTTAAAGAGTTATGAACATTTGCTTTTTGTATGGTATTACAAATGGATTATCTGAAAATTAGCTCAGGCTGCACTGTTGTTCCTATGGTGGAAGTAAGCAGGCAGCATTTTCTGAGCTGCTCTGGAGTGAATAAGTTAATTGTTGTACTATTAGCTGTTTTTAGATTGAGTACAAGAGTGGCAGTGAATGATAAAAGTTGCGTGTTTTATGTGGGACACGGTAATTGGTCAGCAGATAGGAAATGTCAGTAACAGTAGCTATAGTATTGTGTACAAGTGATGTCTGCAACTGCTTTGTGTTTGTTTTGCCATCCTGCTTCTTTTTCTGTAGTATAATGGTGAAGGGTTAGAGTGTGGAGTGGTAAGCTGATTATAAGTCTGTGTATAATTTTATATCAAAAGTTAACCTATTATGCTATTGTTATTGTAACAGTTATTAATGGGCTATGCTGTTGTATATATAATAATGTTGAGTATAAACTTAATATGAGTACAACTGAAAGGAATATTGGAGGCATGTACTAGGAAAAGAACAAGGAGAATAAGCTAATAATTTGTGAGCAGTTTCATTAAAGTATGTGTACAAGGTACAGGCTTTGGTCAGGACCTCCAGCCAGTGCCTGTATGAAGTTTGCATGGTCACCCTAGGTATCTGTGGTCCCCCACCTCCCAAAGAATACTGACTGTTTCCACTTCAAACATACCCAAAAATGGAACTATGGGCAGCAGAACAGTCTTTAGATGGGTGATAGGGCAAAGGAGTTGTACAGACCAACAATTTTTGGGCACCAACTGTGGTGCACAGTATCCTCAAGTTAGGAGGAGATAGTTCCCAGACTGAATGCCATGTCAGGGCTAGTCACTCAATGGTGTAAAGATTGTCTCTGGGTGATTCAGTCATACTGACTAATGTCACCAAATGGGCATGGATACTTGCCAGTGATAAGTGGGATGAAGACCTAGCCTACTATGACCTATGCCAAGGACACATGCTAATGGTGGGAGAGATGTAACTGAACCTATTGGCCAGTGTGTGTCAGTCATAAATCCCAGCAGCCCTGAATCAATAAGTTACTAGGTGGCGAGTGTCCAGTTGTCCAGCTTGGGTTGCCTGGGATAACTCTGTTGAGCAAAAACTGGATGTAAAACCAATCAACCTGCTAAACATGAACTAAAGATTCCTACACTCAATGCAGATTCACTGACAGGATGCAACTTGGAAGTGGATGACATGATGGTAAGGTGGCTGGGCATCATATTTATCCAGGAGACATGATGGAGGAGCAGTGCAGCAAATCCACTTGCCTCAGGGTCTATAGTCTACTACAGATGAGGAGGACAAACTAGAAATAGTGTGGGAAATGTGGTGAGGGAGAGCCTTCAGAAGACAGTGAGGGATATCATCAGAATTAGTGACAGACTCATGGCAGTCAGATTACAGTGTAAAGATAGGGCAGTGTTCATAATCTCAGCTATGCCCCCACAGCAGGGTTGTGATAGTGAATAAAAAGTGTGTTCAGATAGCAGTCGCAAGACCTGCTAGATAAACCAGGACAACATGAACTGATGTTGATAATGGGTGACCAGAATGTACATATTGGGACAGACAGAGCAGGATATGGGGACTGCCTTCATCTACATGGGTGGGACAACAGTAGTAAACGAGAAGCTGTTACATGCCAAATGGGGACTTTACATTCAATAGTTGGCCTAATGATGGCTGAGAAAAGGGGAGCTATGGCATCCCTAGATCTAGACACAATCCCTTTGTTTATAAGCTGTGCAATATAGAAGGGTTTCCTTACAATAGACAAATGTTGGTTAAAAGTTTGGTCACTGTTCACATAAGTTCCCTAGTCCTAAACAACTTGGCCAACTCTTACGGGCAGATTGTCAGTGTGGTAGTTCCCTGGGGTAGATGATTCCCTAAAGGATGCAGTGATGCAATTTTTAGGATTTAGTTTCAGTCCATGAATTTAATACCAGTTATATTGTTATGGTTAAGTGATTTCAGGATTCAATGACTGTTCCTAACTTGCAACCAGTCTGCCTAATGTTTCCAACTTTCTGTAGTATATGTTAATGGTGTTGGAGGAAGCATTTTTACATCAAACATATATATATAAATAATATAGTACTTAAAAAATTAAATAAGTAAGTAAAACACAACAATTTTACAGAGAGACCATTCTCTCGTTCCTTGTAGCTCTCTTACTCATACACAATCTCTTCTGCTTTCACACACTCACACATATACATATGCAGTGGTTTCATACTTACATTCAGTCACACAAGCATAACTCTCAGCCTCTTAGCACAAAAATTTGGACAAAGCCAAGAATAATGGGGGGACAAAGCCTCAAAAATAGGGACAAATTTTAAATATTACTCTTAGAAGCTTAGAACTTTGTTTGAATAAAATGTCTTGTATTACAATGCATTTTTGGAAGGTTATAAAGCCTGAAACTTAAATGCTTGTCATTATTTAGTGAATTCACTCCTCACTGATTTGCCACAAAACTTAAAAAAACCCCACAAATTTTATGAGGAACAGACAACATTATGAGGCAAAAATCTGGACATTCTGTGAATATTTGGACAGCTGAGAGATATGCACACAAGACCACTGCTCTCGCTCTCTCTCAATCTGTCACACACACACAATCTTCTCTGCATTCATAAACACATTCACTCACACATACAGGCAGAAACATAAACACACTCCTACACAGCATACACATGAATACGCTTTTTTTCTGTTTATTTTTATTTTTTTACACTTGCTAAATAGCAAAAGTACTGCTTAGCGAGTGTAAAATAATGGAGACCATTAGTTATTCTTTTTTCTATCTGAGCTCCACGGCAGCTTGATATGCTGCCGTGAAGTGGTAGACTCGTTTTTCAGTGGGCATTACTTGTATATTAATACCCTACTGGAGAACATCTGTTCTGCAATCAGGGTGCTGATGTACAGTTTGTCCATTCTCTAGCAATACTTAATGTACATTCATAAGTAAATAAATAGTGCATGTGCAATAGTTGCAAAATTATTCAGCTCAAAAGAATTGCATACGGAGTTGTCTGTTGTCAATATCTAGGATGTAGTTTTATTAAATAAATTCACATTTTTCCAAGACCAAAGTTCTAATAAATTATTTTTCAAATATGAAAACTCTGTATCAGAGTTATGGAAGGCAAACCACTTTGCATGCAGGTAAGTTGCCGACAATAATACATTTTTTCACAAAAAGCATTTTAGAACAATCTGATCAAAACACCACATCCTTTCTTGATTGAATGTCATTTATTATTTCAACATACTCTACATTTCTTGCCCAATCTGTCTGTTTTTGTATTATCTCTCTTCCAATGTAAATTTAGTAAGTCTTGTCAAATATAACAACTGTAATTATGTATCTTTGTTTTCAATAAGGCATTTTACAACAGTCTTAAGAAATAATTTCCCAAATGGAGACCGTAATGCCATGTCATCAAGATAGGTATCTGGCCTCAGCATTATGGATTCAGTACAATGTCTTATTCAAAAGGGCACATCTTACTTCCACATTACCTAATCTGGTCAGCATTCTCTGAAACAGTGTCATCATACTTAAAGTCACCTTTTTAAACATTGCACAGATATAGCTGCTGTTTTGTATACTATATTACCATACACTTACAACCACTAAAATGGAATAGGCATAATATAGTAATTTTGTACATATTATGGCAACTACTCACATTCTTTTCATGTAGTATCAGAAAATGGAATGTAAATCTAAATAAAACACCTTTTTTGTATACTTACCGCTTACACCAATACCACCTTATGGCATCCAGAAACTTTGGGTCTGGCTTCATTAACTAAGTGAATTACCAGATAATAATAGGCATTATTAGAAAAGACAATGAATTATTAATAAAATGACACTCCCTGGGATTCAATAAACTCTGTGTCGGAATAACGTTATTCCGACACTGAGAGGATTGTACCCATGCAAGCGCAGCTGTAGCAGTAGTAGTGCTTTGCATATTCATGAAGATGCACTACTGTTATGGCTATTCAGACACTGAGTGCAGGGGGCATGTCTAAGCAGTGCACGCACATCTAACATGCCCCCTGCACTTGGCACTTTTTAAATGTATTTCAGTGTCTGTGGACACTGAAATAAAATAGCTAGGGGAGCAAAAAACAATGCAGGGGGTGTGTGACAGGTTCTGTTACACACCCCCTGCATTGTAAAAGTGCCATACGCCATAGCTGTCAACTGAACAGGTTTCTGCAGAATGCCCAGATGCCTGCTTCACATACTTCTTAACCCTCTAGAGGAATAAAGCTGTACAATGCCATAAATAATGGGGAGGACAAAGGCACAAAAATAGGGACACCCTTTAAATATTGCTCTAACAAACCTGGACAGCTGATAGAAAAAAAGGCTTGCAGTAGCACGGACTTCCTGCAGGGTATGAAGATTGAAACACAAATGTCTGCCATGTGAAAGTGCCGTATGGCCATAGCCGTCAGCTGTACAGGTTTCTGAAGAATGCCCAGATGCCTGCCTCACATACTTCTCAACCTCCTACAGCAATAAAGCTGTACAAAGCCATATATAATGGGGGGGGGGACAAAGGCACAAAGATAGGGACACACTTCAAATATTGCACTAATAAACACAGAAAGCTGATAGAATAAAAGGTTTGCAGTAGCACAGACTTCCTGAAGGGTGTAAAGACTGAAACACAAATGTCTGCCATGTGAAAGTGCTGTACAGCCATAGCCGTCAACTGTACAGGTTTCTGCAGAATGCCCAGATGCCTGTCTCACATACTTCTCACCCTCCTAGAGCAAGAAAGCTGTACACAGCCATAAATAATGGGGGGACAAAGGCACAAAAATGGGGACTCTTTTTAAATATTGTACTGACAAACCCAGAAAGACGATAGAATAAAAGCATTGCATTAGCACGTATGTCCTGAAGGATCACCTTCATTTCATTGACAGTTCATTTCACTGACACTCAACTAAGCAGGTCCAATTCACTGAAACTTCATTTCACTGACACTTCATTTCAATGACACTCATTTCGTCGAAAATGATATATGGCCTATTCCCCACTGTAGAGCGACCCTGGAGTTAGAATATATAGTAAAGGGGTGTGTGGGGGGCACAGCCCCCCACAATGGGGGGTGTGGGGGTGAAGCCCCCCACATACTGGGGTGCTATAATGCTTTTTTGGTAATAGTTATTCATTGCACTTATAAGAATGCATCTGTATGTTGTAAAATGTTTATGATATGTGGGGGGGCTTTGCCCCCCACACCCCTCCTTACTATATATTCTAACTCCAGGGTCGCTCTACGGTGGGGAATAGGCCATATATCATTTTCGACGAAATGAGTGTCGGTGAAATGAAGTGTCAGTGAAATGAAGTTTCAGTGAATTGGGCCTGCTTACTTGGTTGTCAGTGAAATGAACTGTCAATGAAATGAAGGTGACCCGTCCTGAAGGATATAAAGTCTGAAACCCAAATTTCTGTCACTATGTTCTGACTTAAACCCCAAGTGATTTGCCAATGATCTACTAGAAAACCACAGTCACACTTCCTAAGTTTGTAAGAGCAATAACTAAAATCTATCCCTATGTGTCCCTTTACAATTACCCTTACTGTGACTGACAAGGAGTACAGGTACATGTAAATAAAGTGGGTTTATGATTTTTTTTTCATTCTAAGATATGTTTAAGCATAGCTGAATGGGTGTGGGTGTTATGGCCCTCTGCCCAGCAATGCTTAAACATCCCATAGGAGATAAGTAAAACTATACAGCTGAAATCCACATGATGAGATAGTGTAGTGGTTAGAGTCCTGGTTTTGCATGCAGGCATTTACAGTTCGAGTACCAAAACAACCAATTTATTTTTACCTGGGAAAGCAGGGTTAAAATTATTAATTTAATTGTAAATTATGTAGCAATTGATATTTGTCAACCAGGGTAGTGTAGCTGGTCTAAAATGTAAGTGTGAGTGCATATAACATGTGAAATCATCCATGTGTACACAAGTGTCCCTTACAATAAAGTCACACCCCATGGTAATGTAATGTAGGCACACAGACAGATGTCATGTAAAGTAAATAAATTAAATTAATTAACTTATTATGCTGATATTTTTCTAAAATGAAAATTGAGCAATGGTTAGCAGTGCTCAGTGATGTTTAGCCAGTGTAAGCATTGCTTAAATGTGAATGCTAAGCAGCAATCAGCTCAGTTAAATGGATTTGTGCGCTAGCAGGCAATGCTCAGCTATTACCCATTTAAGCACAGTTCAACCCAGCTTATCGGATTTGCGCACTATTTAGCTGAGCTTAGCATTTTCAAAATGGCCCAATGACAGCAAAAGGTGGGAATATAGCATTATTTAAACTGTGCAGGTGGGAATACAGCCATAACCTGTTTACTATGGTCTCTGCAAGAACATATCTGGCATTGGAGAGGGAGTGCACTTTCGGGTGTAGCACTGGGGCATCCTGGAGTCCCGGGTCATGGCTGGAATCCTCATAGAACACCATGAACACCATGATGACAGACTGCTGCAGGGCCAGTACCAGGGCTCTCAGTACAAAGTGAAGGCCTGGGATCATCTGGCATGCAATCTCACCAGTGCCACTGGAATCCCCTGAACTGGTGAGCAGGTACATCATCATTTTGCTGACCTAAAGCATAGGAATGTGGAGCTCTTGGCCCAATGGATTCAAGATGCTCAGGACCAGCATGCTCCAGCAGTTTGTAAGTATACCAGATATAGTTGTACCAAATTCTAGCCTGAGTATGTGATAGAGAGGTATGCATAATGTTTGTTTCTCACCCCTACAGCTGCAGCAAAGAGGGCTATAAACATCAAGGCACATGCAGACAGACCCACCCCATCTGGCCATGGCACCAGCCCCAGCATGTCTGGGACCCAACCTGGAACATCCTCCACTGCTAGTCCTGCACCACCTTTGGGTGGAACTGCCTCAGGGGATAGGGGCCCATCCTCCCCGGGTGTGGGCATGGAGAGGTGCTTGTCACTCATTGACAGTTCCAGGGTATGGTGCTCAGCATCATCAGCTCAGAGTTGGGTGGGCAGCTGCGCCAGATGGAGGGCCGCCTGATGCACCGCGAGGGGCAGGACACTCCTCTTGTCCATTCCCCAGCACAGCCACCTTCAGGGCCATGAAGGTGCAGTGGTGACTGCCTATGGGTGGGGACCTCAGTCCCATTGTATCCATTTTGGGGCTCATTGTTCTCTGATTCCCAACCACCCTCCCCGTCCAAGGTGTTTACCCCCCTCATGTCTCACATACTGCCCCTGTCAGCTGTCTTGTGTGTCTTGTCTGTCTGCAAATGCTACCTATCCTACCCAACCTACCTCTCAAAACATACTTACAGCCTTTCCCCAACATCCCACTCTTACCTTAGAAAAGGGCATATGTCCTGCAAAAAAATCATTGCCCCATACATAGCTCTACATGTTGCCCCATGTACAGTGCAATTAATCCTTGTACCTACAAATTATCCTACAAATGTATGTTGCCAACACCCCTCCCTGCAGGGTGTGAGGCTGTAAATTCCAAATTCTACACATTATTCACAGCTGTTGCTGCAGCAGAAATGCAGAGCTATGGTCCTTTCCTACACCTGTGCTGCACATCCCTTGCTTGTTTTCCTAATGTTTACCCCTGCTTGCTCCATTTCACCACTTTCTTATCACTCTTTTTTCTTTTCTTTAATGACAATTAGCACGGGTGTAAGCAGTAGTAAGCTGTGCTAAGCGAAGCTAAGAGGATTTACCTGTCTGTTAGCATCACTTAACTTCACAAAAAAAATGTAAATCTGCTTCCAGCTGCTTAAACGTGTCTTAATCACTGTATCCATCAGCCTTTGTTCTGCCCAGCAACAAAACGATGAGCACTGCCAAGTCTTGAACCCAGGATGCTGTGCATTACAATCACAGCAATGTACCACTGCACCATCTTAGCTGTGAGTATCTGCAATGCTTTTACAAATATATCATGCAGTTGGGTCATTTAACATTAATGAAAAAAGTCATCACTTCAAGTCTTGAACCCAGGCTCTGAGCACTACAATCACAGTAATGTACCTATAAACCACTTCAGCTGTAGGAATGTGTAGTGTATTTACAAATATATCATGCACTACAGTCATTTAACATAAGGGGAAGATATATATCCGTAGTACTCTGATGTACTCATATATATATATATATATATATATATATATATATATATATATATATATATATATATAAACAACCTTTTACTGCAAGACATCTGCAAAAAGCCTGACAAAGTGTGGGGGGGTAAAGAGTAAACAATAGCGACAACTTTGAAATATGGCTATTATACACGTAGAAGTCTGCTAGAGTACCATGGTTTGATTTAACACATAATTCCTGATAGATTCCAGGTCTGAAACACAAATGAATGTCATTACGTACTGATGTCGATGCTCACATCATCCCAGTGAATTGTCAGAAACCCAACACTGTTACGGGGAACAGACCAAACATTTGGGCTACGCATCTGGACAGTGTTTAGACATATGGACAGTGGGGAGGTATGACTACAGTCATGTAACTGAAGAGAAAAAACATTGAGAGCTAACAACCATTTCACCCAGCACCTTCTGAACCACAGTAAGAGCAGCATGACACTACCCAAATCAGCTATGGGGAATTACCCATGTGTTTCCAAATATATCATGCACTACAGAGATGAAACCATAGGAAAATCAGATATTGGTGCAAAAATGTCCACCCACAACCAATTGCACCACAGTCATAGCAACATACCAGCACCCCAAATGAACTGCAAAATCCAACAACTGTTTGAACAAACATATCCTGATTGCCAGTCACACACTACACTGACACATACTGGCCCAACTCACAGTCTACTGGGAATTGTGAGGTGTTACAGGACATTTCCCAGTCTACCTCTACAAACATATACACCTGATAGACCAGCAGCAACTGTAGCAGCATGCACAGTCAGACAGAAAAGGATCTATGACACTGACATCTGCTACTCTCCCTACTCAGCCCAACAAACATTTACACACAACACTGCTACACAATCTTTGCAGTCTGTTAACAATGGCCAGACATACACAACTCTCAACTGTACAGATTTCCACAGGATGTCCAGGGTGTGGGACCATATTTATGGCCACTGCTGCATACCACTTCCAGGAGTCTGCTAAGTACCTGGGATGATACCAGGAGTGCAGTCACTAAATAATGGTATACCATACCTCTGAACGTCTTACTGCTAGACATCTGGACAAAACATGACATACTTGTAGGACACTGGGGCAGACAGAGGGACGTATCTCACATAATGGTGTTACAAATTGAAACAATTGCTAGTGTTACAGGGTTTGTTCTAATATAACATCCTCGAAGGGTATGATGTCTGAAAAACTAATGGATGTCAACATGTACTGACTACAATCCTCACATTATCCCACTGATTTCGCAAAAACAGATGTTGTCTGAGGAACAGACCACATGTAACAGGCAAACTTTTGGGCAGTCTGTGGACATCTGTCAGAGACATATCACTGTCAGATGTTAAGTCACGCAGAAAATGCATGTCCAGACAAATCTTGTTAATCTAGCAATCCTCTATGTGTATAACACCCATACCTACTTACACTCTGTACCCATGTCTGGAGCTTTGTCCCCCATGTTGTTGGCTTGTCTCCACATGTCTTGTCCTGAGAGGTATTTCCACTTACTGTCTGTGAAGCTGTAGCCCCCAGACCTCCGTAATGTCCTCCACCCAGGCAAGGAAAAGGGACAAGGCCCACATGAAGGACTTAATTATAGCACTGTGTTGGTATGGCATTGGCTAATTGAAAGACAACACAGCCAGTCTGGATGCAAGTAGTAAGTGAGAGACACTAATTTGTGCACAGGCCATGCGCCTGTTCATGCGCATTACCTAGAAAAGGCCAGCTGCTGCCTATGCAACACAGGTCTGACCCATCTACACAAAGACAGACTGCAACTACACAAACCTAACCATGTGCAGTACTTGAAGGCAACTTGTCAGCACTATGACAGGTCTGTCAATCACGTAAGCTTGTAATGGAATGCAGAAGGGGGATGCGATAATGTCAAATAGGGCATTAAACACTAGGTCACGACAAGACCTGCTGGACTCACATGCTGCTTTTTGGCACCTATGGCCATTCCTGCTTGCCCTGTCTGCACTGACATGGATCACATCTCTGGCCCCTGAGTCACCCCAGCAAAGATCAGCTCATGTATGACTACTACTGGTGTATCTGTTGTCCAGTACTGAGTATGATACTGCTAGGCTAGCTACCTGGTATGTTGTAAATATTTATATGTCACCTGTGAATGCTACTATGATACATATGCCTGTCTTACAAATGTAAGAGACTTATATAGGGTATGTGCATAGAACAGAACAGGTGCAAAAGTGTGTGTTGAACTGTATGTGATATACTTAGCCCATACTTGACAACTGTCCAGAGTTTTGCAGACTGACCACATGTCTGCGTCATATCTATAGTCAATGCTTCATATAGTTGTGTATGTCTGGCACATCACTGGCATCCCATTAAAGACTAATGTCATAACATACTAGCAAACATTTGATTGTCAGATGTAATATCCTGTAGAGTAGACCTGTGAATGCGGCATTGTTTTTCCTGGCAACTAAGTGTGTTTCAGCTAGATTCATAAAGTCACACTATTTTCCGACCTTTGCCCACCAGTGATGTGCGCCTTTGTGCAGATATCTTGTTCTAACATCCATGGCAATGCAAGCGTACTGCATTCTGTAGGATGCCAATATGTGTGCAGTCACTGACACCTGCTTTGTAGCTGTGGTGAGCACACTAACCTTGCCAGGTTACATTACTTATCCCATCATACGTTTAGACTCCAAATGGAGGGCTGCAAAGCCACAGGAGGTAGAGTGTTGAACATTATCATACACATACACACCCCCAGGCTGGCCAAACAGTATGATGCATGGGAGACATTCTGAGTGCAGTTAACAGCTGACAAAACACCTACTCAAATCATAGCTAGCTATAGGCCTCCAACCATGACTCTGGACACCCACCACACCTATTGGGACTTGCTGGAATCTGTTCGGATTCAATCATCTACCCTGCTCCTGGGTGACTTCAACTACCCAACCATAGTGTGCATGACCTATGCCACCTGAAGATGGACGCACAGAAATTCCTTGGCTTTGTCAATGGCAATGCAGTGGATCAGCCAGACAACACTCCTGCAACAGGGGGAAATATCCTGTACCTGGTCCTGACTAACATGAGTAGTCACTGTAGCACTCCTACAGTGTCATCCTCCTTGGTAAGATCTGACCACATAGCCATCACTGTTCAGGTCACCATCCCCCTTGCCCCCCACGTTATCAGGGTGAAACAAGCTTAACTTTACACAGTGACTATAAATCTCCTCAGAGCAGATAGAAGTAGCTTCACAGCCAATGTCTCATCAGTTGGAATTAGCAGTAGTGTCCAGGACCACACCACAATACTATGTGGGCACCTACATAGATGTATGGACTCAGCAATACCTAACAAGACAACATAATCTCCCTCAAGGTAGGGTAAACGTTCATGGTGGACAGCAGCAATACACAAATACCATAATAGGTGGATATAATTGCTGGACAGGGCCAAGAAGGAACAGGTGCCTTATTGGAAGCAACGTCACCTTGATCTGCACAAGCAAATAAGGTCGCAGGTGAATTACACTAAGGCTATCTGTGAGTGAAAATTGGACACATCCACCAAGGCCACCTACTAGGCCTTCCACACATGTGTCTGCAATCCCAGAGGAAACACGCAGATCTGCTCTGTAGTGGTGGTCAACAACAACACATACACATACTGCATAGATATAGGCAACCGGCTGCAGACAGGTGAAGTGTAAACATCACCCCCTGTCCTCCCATTGGTACACATGTGCATGCACAGCACCTGTCCCCCTCCCCTCATTATCAAGAAGCAGGTCCATAACGCCCTCTCAAAGGCAACACACAGAAGTCTTCATAGGCCTGATACCATCCCTGGCTGCATCCTACATGAACACAGGCATGGGCTCTCAAATCCATTCTGCACTGTAGTCAACCAAAGCCTGAGCACCAATGTCATCCCATCTGCACAGATACAGCCACTGTCATCCCTATACGCAATGGCGAGAAATCCACCGATCAAGCCAATCATATGCACATCAGCCTAGCTAGCCTGGTCTTCAAGGGCATAGAAGGCAATATCAAGGACATTATGAACAGGGACTTTGGCAACATCAAAATGCATGAGCCCATACAGCATGGTACTGTCAAAGGGAGATCAAGCCTGTTAAACTTGGTTGACCTCTTGGAAGTGGTCAACAAACACAAGGACTAGGGGAAGATAGTGACCAATGCCTACATTCACCTAGCCCAATTTTCTGACAATAATCCCCAGATGGCCAGGATACATATGCCTACACAGCTAGGCATCAACCTGTATGTTACCAGATGGGTATCTAACTGGCCCAGTGATAGTATCTACTCAGTCAAAGTAATGGAACCCACCTCTAGTAGTACAGTCTTTCAAAGTGGTGTACCACAAGGATCAGCCTGAGGGCCTCTACTGTTTGACATATACATATCTGAGGTGCAAGACAAAAGTAGTGGTCTACGGATGACCAGGTGTACAGATGCTTGCAAGCTGGCCACTGTCTTACATTCCCGTACTAATGTGAGCATTCACCACAAGGCCCTCACCCAACCAATGACAGATGCAAGAAGCACTGCCACAAACTGAATGCCAGGAGAGGCATCATTCTCCTTGCTGTGGCAGATGTCATCTACACTAATTATGACAGTAATACTGTACTGAGCATGCAATCAGGTGTGAGGTGACTTGTGCACCAAGGTTGGTAGCAACCTGACAGTTTCCCACCATGTGGGCACCATTGTATGTAAGGCCATCTACATGGCCCACCTCACAAATACGGGTATGTCATCCAGGAGCCATCCCTGTACTCCACCCTTATCAGATACATTACCAAGTACAATGGCTCCTTTGACATGTACCTTGCCAAGCAAATGCAGCAGTTGCAGAGACCACAGAGGTTCCTGACCAGGCAACTGCAGGGTCTGTAACACCTGTCCAATACAGGTAGAATGAAAGCCCTGTCTCTGTACTCAGTGTCATGCAGAATGCTCATAGGTGACCTGTGTCTGGCATACAAGGTCATTTCCAAACCAGCATTGATGGCATTTCTGCATATCTGTAAGACAAACCCCACCCACTCATCATGCATGCAGGGCTCTCACCTGGTCTGTGACATGTATGGTATCTGTTGGCTGGATAGTGCAATGTCCTACACAATACATGGTCTGTAATACATGTCTAGCAGAGTACGTGTATAGCCCTCTTGAAGAAGATGCTGGACAACTGCATAGGAAATGGATGACACACCCCTGGGATCCTGCGGGTGTACCAGCTGGACAGGGGAAACAGGTGCTGGCTTAGAAGGGACATGGGCGAATGTCTGGGCCAGGCTTATGAGGGCATCAGGGCCAATAGCCTGGTATCATCTTATGAGGCTATGCACCTAGTACTTTACATGTTTCCTGCATGTATTGCACACAGTCCTGTCATGTTGTCTGGAATGAATCCCTGTGATACTCAATGGTGTAGGTGCTGCAGTGATGGTGTATAGTCTTGTCCCTTCATCAGTTATTATCACATATCATTACACCTTGTCATTGTGTGTGGTCTGTATAGCAGTAAGTCAGCTCTTACATTATGTACATATGCACTTGGTAACACTGTAATGCACACTCCAATAGCCTTGGTCTTGACCACAATCACCATTTTGCTACTAGTTCCATCACACAGTAGGATTTGTCGCACTTTGCTGTGGGCCTTACAGTAGCAGTGAAAGAGATGGATTGCAGCAGGCAGAACTACCATAAGGTCTGCCGTGAAGGGCCCATAGGTGTCACAGCTGTGCTAGACTGTACCAGGAGTGTGTGTGTTTATGTGTGTGTGTGTGTGTGTGTGTGTGTGTGTGTGTGTGTGTGTATATATACATATCAGCAAACATAGTATTAATTCACATATGTTGTCTTCCCCTCACAGCTGAACACAGGGGTTGGTGTCCCTCCCACTCACAACCTGATGTCAGTATCTTAGCAGACTCCCATGATGATGGTAGTCATAGAGAGGTACAGGTGGGGTTGTTGGTGCCTGAATCCTTGCCATTGTTTGGTATCCCACTTTCAACCACTATGTCCTCGCACACAATCAGTATGCCCACACCTACCCAGTCTCCAGCAGCAACAGATGATGGACAGGTTAAGGGTGGTGGCATGGAACAGACTAGTGTGTTGCGTGTGGAAAGTGTGAGTGTAGACACCAGCCATAGGCAGGAAGCAGGTGAGGTCACACACAGGCAGATGGATAGGGGTGCTTGACAGAGGACTGCTGCCCATCAAGCCACTGTTGCAAGTGCCACAGCAGGCGTCACCAGATGCATGTTACGGTCCATCATGGAGTCAACATGAGACAGATGCTCAGGGTCATGAATGCAGTGCTCCCTGTCATGTGTGATTACCTCCATGGCATTTGTGATGCCATATGCCATCTTTCTGATGTTGTGGATAGACAGTGGGGTGAGACATTGTCACTGCTCAACCATGCAATGTCTGTGCTTGAGCATGTGGTGGGAGTACGGCATCGGCCAGGTGGATGTAGGTCAGCAACATGAGCATCTGTGAGCCCATGTGGCCCTGCACATTCACAGTCCCATAGTGGCAGTGCCAATGGCACTACCAAAGGGAGGGTGCTGTCCACACAACACCGGAGCAAGCCATAGGCATGTTTTCCTGGTTAGTCCCATCAGGGATGTGGATTCAGCAGACAGCAATCATCATCAGGGAGTAGTACTGCATCTCTCCTTGGGCCTGGTGGTGCCAGTGTTACTCCTGGCAGAACCAGTTGTCACGTCCCTGCCAGGTGATGGTGAACCATACATCCTGCCATGTACGGTCGATGGCTGTCCAACATAGCACTGCATCGGGCCTCCACCACGCTTGATGGTGTTCAGAAAGTCCCACATCCCTATCACAGGCCAGTTACCACCAGACACACACAACTCCTCTGCACAGTCAATTTAAACATCACCCCTCCAGACACACACACACACACATGATGTCAGCCATATGGCCCAGTTTAAGCTTCTGACAATCCAACACCACATCCTATGCATGTGATGATACTTGTGTCACAACCCTGTTATCCTTACCATCGATGCACAGACATGCTCATATGGGTCTGATGCACAGGGTGACTATAGTACAGTGTAGCAATGTCATGCTGTGTAAGGTGCTATCTGCTGGCAGTAGTTATGGGTACAGATCAAGGTGTATGTACCTTGTTAGCCAAGATGCACTATTGCTGTTAGTACTGCTGACTGACTGTAGTGTCACATACTGTATTCTGGTAGTGTTCCAGGTTTCTGTGTGTCTGCAGGCTGTGGACCTGCTGACAGTAGCAATGCTGAGTAAGGTGGAGTGGAAACACAGTGACCTTGTCATAGCCAAGGTACAGCTGCATGTGTACATGTTTGCCAGGTGTGTTTACATACGAAAGTGTGTGTGGGGCAATTGTGGCAGACAGTGTGACCTTGCATACATACCCTTGACACAGCCAGTTAGCCTTCAGACATGTCACATGGGTGTTCTCTAGGACCGCAGGCTCACACATTTAGAGGGGGTTACTTGAGTACTGGCACTAGGTCCCTCACAAGCTTAGTCATTACTTTAACTGCAATAGATTTGGCTATTAGCACCTGTTGCCCCTGCCAATTCTGTCACATTCACTCAACTGTCAGGCAGTTGATGAGGGTATGCCTGGTACTGTGTATGACAGGTTTAGGGTATGTATTCCTGACACAGGTAGCATGTGTTAGTCTAACCTGACAATCACCAGCATGTGTGTCTACTATCCATATGTGTGCCTGGCCTCTTGTGCTGGTAGTGCACACATAGTCATAGTCCTGTACATGTGGCAGCTGATAAATGGATGAACACAGCCCCTACCTGCACAGTCTTACGAATGATAGCGCTAGGTACATAACACAGAGAGCACAGCAGTACTGTAGTGCAGCAGTGTCTGCCACTACTAGTGAAGTAGGTGACAACTGCAGTGGTTGTTAGGATTGCCAGTGGTGGGTTCAGAGGCCCTTAACATGTTACAGCCATGTCTCACACACACACACACACACACACACACACACACACACACACACACACACACACACACACACACACACACATACACACCGCTGCATGGGGACATGCATTGAGACACACATGCACATGGAGGTGACACTTATCAGAGTAGATGTCCTACTCATCTATTAATGTATAGTACACAATGATATGACCATTACACCATGGTGGCTTGGTGTTAGAAACTGTGTAACTGTGTTTGTACCGTGGATGACATCTGTATAGCTGACATTAGGTTGGCAATGGGGAAGTTTACATGGTGGAAGAGGCACACAAAATGGTATAGCCATCACATACACACACTGAAGACAGCCACAGGGCTGTGCATGCAGAAACACATATACAGTTGCCAATAGACATATTAGTAACCCTACGTGTCCACTTGTATGTACTATGCGTAAACATGACATGCTCCACATAGATTATACGCCTGGGACATAATGCACAACCCCTTACAACAGGTAGTCTTGAGAATGCCTTCATGGATGGTGAGATAAACCACCAGACATAGCAATTAGTCTCATCTCCATCTCCTACAAACCTGCACAACTGATAAGAGTGACAAACTTTGTATAAGCATGATGTGTCAGTCAGGTAAAATGTCTGATGCAGGCATGTGTGTCAGTACGGTAACTGTGACATATTTGGCAATGATAACACAGGTATGTTCATTGTCAGGGTACACAGACCATATAGGTTGCAAGCATATATCCCATGTACATCTGTACAGATGACTGGTATGGTCTGTATAGTGTTACATGGAGCATGTGAGGCAGATGCCATTAACAGGGTATTTAAAGTACTGTAATGGGTAGGAGTCAGCAGGCCTTAAAATGGTATAACCTACACACACATCAGCCACAGGGGATATGCTTCACACATACTACAATAATTGTCAGTATTGTGATTAGAGCCCCTACCTATCTGAGTATTTCTACTATAGTATATTATAGTATTATACACACTGTAGACACACTGTAGAGCTTGGAGGGCTGATAACTGTATACAGGTACATCTAAGGTGAATGACAGCAGGTCTTGTAAAGTAGGGCAATGGGACGTGTACTGGGTGGCACATGTCCCAAAATGGTATAACTCACACCCCCAGAGGATATAATACACACACACACACACACACACACACACACACACACACACACACACACACACACACACACATACACAGATTAGGGCACTGGGAAGTGTTGTAAGTGGGAAAGTCCTCAAAATGCTTCAGCCTACAAACATACACATTTATACACACACATGCATTTGCCAGAACTGGGAAAATAACCCCTGCCTGTATACTTATTTGTGCTATACTGTTACATAGTTACTGTATGTGCCACAAAGCTTATTAGGCTTGGACTCTGCAAAAGTACTTCTAAGGGGAATGACATCAGCAGGACTGCTAAAGCGGGGCACTGGGAAGTGTACTGTGTGGGAATTACCTAAAACTGTATCACCTACAAACGCACACTCACTCTCACATTTGCCAGGACTGAGATTAGAAACCCTACCTATCTAATTATTTATACTATAGTGTTACACAGTTATTGCACGTACTACAGAGCTTACATGGCTGATATGTGCCCAAAGTGATTCGAAGGTGAATGACATCAGCAGGACTGCTAAAGTTGGTTACTGGGAAGTGTACTGTGTGGGAATGGCCTAAAACTGTTTCACCTACAAACAAGCAAACACACACTCACAGACTTACATTTGCCAGGACTGAGATTAGAACCCCTACCTACCTAGCTATCTGTACTATAGTGTTGCACAGTTATTGCACATGCTACAGAGTGGGTTTCTATTACGTAATCAAACTTCAACAAGTTTGAACCCTATATGGTTGAAAACATATAGTCGAACTTGCAGAAGTTCGACCATGTAAAAAAAAAATAAAACTTGCAACTCTTTAAATATACCAACTCCGAGACTGCACTATAGTGCGGAAAAGGAATATTTCCCTTTACTGCACTGTAGTGCGATCTCAGAGTTGGTATATTTAAAGAGCGGGGGGTGTAGGGGGGCTTGCCTCCCTACTTGCAACAGTTAGTTGACTGTTGCATGTTTTTTTTTTTATGTGTTCGAAGTTTTGAAACTTCGAACAGACAAGTTCGATCTTGCCGTGTTCGAAGTTTCAAAACTTTCATCACATAATAGGAACCCCTACAGAGTTTAGGGCTGACAAGTGTGCAATGTTACTTCTACGGTGAATGACAGTAGCAGATCTTGTGCAGTGGGGTAATGGGAAGTGTACTGAGTGGGAACAGCCTCCTAATACTTAGACCTACAGACACACACACAAACACACACACACACACACACACACACACACACACACACACACACACACACACACACACACACACACACAGAGACAAGTGATGTGATATTACAACACTCACCTCAGTACTATTACACAATGGAGCTCACCTTCATGCTGGCACATGCGACTGGTTACAACCGGTATGCCACTGTCTGCAGCAGGACATCACTTTATACCATTCAGGTTATCCGTGTGTGTGACTCACTCTGTATGTGTCCTTCTGTGTCTCTCTTTATCATTGTCTGCCTCTTTTTCCCCCACATCTATGTGTGTGTATGCTTGACATATTATCTGTTGCCCATATATATGTCTGTGTATCATACACAACAGATGCACATATATCATATATGGGCCACCTACAGCTAGCTGAGGGTAATCCTGTCTGATGGGTGTGTGTAGAGACAGTTAAGGTGTACATAGCTGTCTGTCTGCAAAGACATATATACACAATACAGTTATATAATCCGATGTGGGTTCCAACATGGCCTGTGATTCTCTAAGTGTAGAAGCATGTCAAGTGTGACCTTTTACTCTGCTCTGTGGTTTTATGTGCTACAGCCATACCTTTCAAAAGTAAACAGGAGGTTCTTATGGTTACTGGGTTTGTTTTAGCAGACATTTTCAGACATATCTAAAGTCTGACACTGCAGTATATTGTGTCATTACCTAGAGACAGATCTCCTCAGATCATCACCGTACTTTACCAGAGGAATACAAGATGTATGATGCACAGACCAATATTATGAGCCTGACTATAGACATTCTTGCCCAAAAAGGCCAGTTGAGAGGTGTGGCTACAGCCGGTTGACTGATGAAACTGTGTAAACGGTCCGGCAACTTGGCGATATACTGGCAGGGGATCTCCTGTTTTTGTTGTATTTTTCTTACCTGAAAAGTCATATCCTGGTGTGGCCATACCTCTGAAATGTACATTTTTTGGCAGACTGCCCAGGTGTTTGCCTAGAAGTTTTGTCCAGTCTACATAAACTTGTGTTTTTATGTGAAGTTAGTTGCATATACTTGAAGACTGACATTACAAACTAATGTCAGACATTAGTCTTTCAGACTTCATAACCTTCAGACACTTCCTGATAATGCAAAATTCCTTATCCTACCAACTTCCTCAGTATGTAAGGCAAATATTTACGTGTCTATCACTGTGCCTTTGTCCCACTTTTACGTATGACCCTGTCCATATGTCTTGCTGTTAGAGGTTGGGAGATATGGGTGTGGTACATATTTCATTCTACTGTGCAGAAATGTCCACTATATGTGTAGTATATTCCACATAGCACTGTGACTTCCAGGTATGTCAATGGCAGAGCAGTACAGAGTAATGAGGTGAACCACTGACAGACAGTTGTGTATAGGTTGGTAGTTTCCTATGCTATTAGTAGGGTATTGGCCCTGAAGCCCTTATAACCCATGCAGACGAGGGTGTAGCCAATGTTAAGACATGTCAGTATGCAGGGCTCCTGTCCAGCAGGGCACAGGTGGGATTACAGGACTGTATTCTGTGTTTCCCATGCACTTATACAGGGAGCACATCACTAGGGATATTGAGGCACTTGGCTTGCTGTTGACAGGGAGTGTATTTGACAGATGGGGGAGTGTGTGGTACACGTATCTGTCATGCCAACAAGCCGTACAGATATCACAGCCCAGGTTGATGCTGCACCTACAGGTTAATGAAGTGGGCCTTGAGTTCCAGATGTGCAACAGTCCCATCAAGGCAGGGTCTGGATTGCTTTGTATGCCAGACAGGGGTCACCTAAGCAGAGTCTGTATGGAACAGGGTAAAGGGACAGTGCTGTCAGCCTATATCTATAGGGTAGGTGTTTGGGGTTTAGGGTAAGGCCTTAATGTTTGCAAGACCCTGGTGTGTGAAGCCTACATGGTCTGTGGTGTGTATGTTTGTGGATTGCTTCTGAGGTGTCCATTGTTTGGGTTTTGTTTTGTTGTGGACCTCCATGTATATGGGAGTGTGTTGCATATTTGCAGGTGATGTTTACTGACTCCTTACACTGCAGGGCACCTATGTTACTGCACCATCTGTTCTGGTGTGCACATTCTCCATTTATCTGGCCAGTGTTTCCCCTTCCACTTATGTGTGTCTCTTTGTCCTTTTGTAGTCCAGTCACTGGCTTTGGTCACAGTGGCTGCTGTTATGTATTTGTAATTCTGATGTGGGCGGGGTACATGCTGTTAAATCACACACACACACGGTTGTGGACTTCACACCTCTTAGTGTACCTATTTAGCAGGTTGTCCATCATTGCACCACTCCATTTGCTGAGGTCCTTAGACAGTTTGTGTTGCAATATGTTATTATGAGGCTACATGTGGGCCTAGCTGCATACCACTGCAGACTTACACCTGGACAGGCCCAAATATGACAGTCAGACAAAGGCCCACACATGGAGATAGGGTGTTCATAGGTTCGTAGGTTGGTGCTAGGCTATCAGCCCTAGGGCCTATACAAGCCTAGCCATAACAATTCCCTAGCTATTTCATCCCACAATATTTACTTCCCTGGACCCCTGTCTAGCAGGGTGACTGACGTTATCCCCAGGGTAAATTTCCTATCTCCCATACAGTCATCAAGGTTCCTTTTGATGAGGGCCAAGGAGGCGCTCTGCTTGACATGTATGGACAGTCTTTTCCAGAGTATGGGGAGTCTCTGGGTCAGGAACCTATCCCTCCAGCATATTTTGTTCATTGTGATGACAAGGTTTAGGTCCCTGGAGTGTGTGGCTCTGATGGATTGGGATTTCTTTAAGTGTAGCATGTCCAACAGCTCTGGATTTGACATGTCCTTGTATGTTAAGCAGAGATCACCCCTGAGAAGACGATATGCAACAGAGTAGAGCTGGAGCTTTTTTAGTCGGTCAGCATAGGGTATCTGCTTTAGGCCTGTGATTCTTTTAGTGAGGTGTTTCTGCGGCCTTTCCAGTTGTTGCAGATGTCTTGTGAGGTACATACCAAATGGGGAGTTGTACTCTATGATGGGTCTAATGAGGGATGAGTACAGTGGGACAATGACCTCCTTTTTTCTGGATGAAAAGCCCTTAGTGATGAGGTGTGTCACACAAAAGGATTTCCTGACTGTTGTGGTGATGTGGTTATCGAAGGTGAGACCACTGTCCACTTGTGTTCCTAAGTCTCTTATCACACTTTCGGTGTTTAGTGTACTGCCACCTTTGTGGTAATTCATGGATACATGTTTTTTCCCAAAAGGGATAACAATACACTTCTTGGCATTGAGCTTGCACCCATAACTCTGGCACCAAGCATCTGTTTCTGTAAGGCCCTTTTGTAGAATATCCACATCATTTGGGGATTCAATAATGGCTCAGAGTTTGCAGTCTCCTGTGAACTTTGTTAGCCAGAGTCCCTCAGTGTTGGCATGTACTTCAGAGAAGTAGATGCCAAACAAGAGTGGTTCCAGGACTGAACCTTGAGATACTCCACTTGTCACTTGTCTGGAGCTGGATTTGGATTCGCCTACTTTTACAGTGTTGGTTCTGTCAGTAAACCAGTTGGCAACCCATCGAGTGATGTAGGGATTTATACCCAGCTTAGTAAGTTTATCTATGATTCCAGAGTGGGGGATGGTGTCAAAGGCCATGGTGAAGTTCAGATAGGCTGTGGGGACTGCCTTACCCTCATCCACTGCTCTGGAGACTGATTTGAAGAAGTCAATCAGGTTCAAGAGACAGGATCAGCGCTTCATGAGCCCAAACTGGGTAGGGCCCAGTGTTTGAAGGTTGCCAATGTCTTTGTTTATAAGTTCCATGATAATACATTCCATGGCCTTGCAGATTAGGCTCATCAGACTGATGGGACGGTAGTGCACAGGATCCAAGGTGGATCCCCCCTTGTGGAATGAGATAACCGTAGCTGTGCTCCACTCAGTTGTCACGAACCCTGAGGTGAGGTGCCAGTTCATTTTGTAGTTCATGTACTACACAGCCCAGGATGTTGTCTGGTCTCATGGATGCTGTATTCTTAGCTGTGGAGAGTGCAGTTATTACTGTGTGGCCATGATTACTGGAATTTGGCAGTCTTTTTATATTGTGATGGGCCCTTTAGGGGGTGAGAGGGGGGTGAAGTTGGCACTGAATCGATATGCCAAGATATTGGCAATGTCCTTAGGATCAGTATATTTAATGTCATTCTGTTGTAGCTCAGAGCAGATCTGAGCACTGCAATTTAGATTTTTGACATAGCTATAGAATGCCTTGTGGTTGTCTTTGGAATCTTTGGCAATTTTATTTTCGTAACTAGCTTTGGAGGATTTTATGAGGGATCTCAGCTTCATACTGAGGCTGGTAAGGGAGTTTTTTGCATCTTGGGATTTTCCTCTTTTCTGCAACAGTTTCTTCCTTCTGTTGTATAGTTTGTTTATGACAGAGGACCACCAGATTGGCTTCCTTTTTTTGGAGGACAGCATCTTGGTTCTATTTGGGATGGCATGATTCATGCACGAGTGGATGTGCTTTAGTGTAGGATTCAGCAGTCAAACTTTCAGTTCCCGTCTGCATGGGTGTCATGAAGTTTATCACTTCTGACTTAAGTAGCATGAAATCGGCCTTAGAGAAGTTTTTTACGGATGTTTCCTTACTAGGGGTTGGAGTGGGATGTGGATGTCAAAAGTGATTAGCTTATGGTAAGACCTAACCAACGAGGGAGTGACCACTGGTGTGGAGCATCGATTTCCCATGTTGGTCCAGGATATTGCAGCCCCTGGTGGGACTATGGATTAGTTGATCCTGGGCATTGGAATTTATGAATTGTTGTTTATTGAATCATTGGGCAAAGGTGTTGACACACGAGTAGTTTTCCCAGTTAATGACAGGGTAGTTGAAATTACCCAGTATTAGGGTGTTTGGTCGTATCTTAATATATTCCAGTATATTTAGAAAGGTGTAGTGAGAATCCTGGGCAAGGTGGGGGATCTGTAGCAAGCTACAATTTGGATTGCAGTCTTACCTAGTGTTAGTTGCACCTGCAGAATTTTGGATGCATTGTTTTGGGCAACTAACCTGGAGGTGTGAATATCCTTGTTGAATATGGACACTCCTCCACTTTTAGTGTTTCATTCCTGGTTTGGTGGCCGAAAAGTGTGGTAAGAGTTGTAGCCTGGTATAGCAGGGGTGCTCTCTGGAGCCTTGAATCAGGTCTCAGTTACTGCACAGATATCGATGTTCTCCATTTTTAGGAGTGCCTCGACAGAGTGCATTTTGAAGTTTAGACTTCTAGCATTGAGTAGCATTACCTTCAGATTTTGCATACTTGTACCTGTTATGGTGGTGGTTTTGTCCTTTTAGCCTTGCCTAAAAAAGGAACTATAGAGGTGGCAAGAGCCTTAGCCAGTAACCTGAATCACAGGGGCGACAGGTGCAGACCATCTCTGGCAAAGCATTGTGGTTTGTCGATCATGTCATCCCAGGCAGACAGATACTGGATCCCCTTTGAATGACACCAGAAGCTTAGCCAATTGTTAAAGTCAATCATTTTGTCCTTATACTGTGGTATCATTTTGGGCGAAGGCAGGATGCTACTCAGGGCTTGGTTCATACCTGCCTGGGGCCACATGTTCCCAGAGCTCTTCCATGTCTCTTTTCATGCAGTCCAGGGAGTTACGTCTCAAGTCATTCATTCCAACATGGACAATGACAGAGCCTTATTTGTACTTGTTATGGAGTGACTTGAGTGCATGCATTATGTGGCAGATCCTGGCACCCGACATGCAGCTGACGGTAATTTTCTCCTTGTTCAGCCTGGTGAGTGGGACATCAGTGTGCCTGACTATAGAGTCACCTATGACTAAAGTTTTGGGTACGTTGTCTTGCCTTCGGGGCTGTTGTTGGGTGGCACACTGGTGTTGTGAGCTATGTGATACTTTGGTTGTGATTGGTATTTGCTTGTGTTTCAGCTTCAGAGGTCCTTGTTGCTTGGGCAGGTTAATGTTAAGGGCCTCTGCATATGTGGGTTTAGTGTTGCTATGTGTGGGTTTTGGTAGTGAGGGTTTTGAAGGGCTATGTGTTGCTTGAGGTGTAGTGTGGGTGTTAACCTTCTCCTCCTGATTGTCAAGCACAATCTTGGCTGGAGAGAGCTTTGTTTCCAGTTTGGCTATGTAAGTGCATCTCTCGCAGATTGTAGTGTTGGGTGGTAGGAGGAGAGGTTGTCTGTGTACATGAGGTAATTGCTGCATTGCCCCAGTATGCCCAGATTCACCAGGTGGATAGGAAAAATCACCGGAAGCTGACCCTTGGACATGCCTGGTTAGGTGCTTTTTTTTTGTAAAGTACAAGAGCTGTTTTCTCTTACCTTGGCAAGGTACTTTGCAATTATAGGCTGTTTAGTGCCTACGATTAATTTCTTCTTATTAACAAGCAGAGTTATAGGTTCATATGTTCATAGGCAGGTACTAGGCTATCTGGCCGAGGGCATTTATAAGCGTAGCCAGAGTGTGTCGGCTTTCCCCACCCCAATGATTAATTAACTGATCCTCTGTCAAGCAGAGCCAATGAAGTGATCCCAGGGGTGTATTTTCTGTTACCCAGCCACTCATCAAGGTTTCTCTTGGAGAGTGTTAGTGAGGGGCTCTGCCTGATGTAATTTGGAATTTTGTTCCAAAGCATGGGGAGTCTCTGTGACAGGAATCTATCCCTCCAGCATGTTCTATTTATTGTTGTGGTGAGGTTTAGCTCACTAGAGCACGTGGCTTGCAGTGACTTGGATTTCTTTAGGTGGAGCATGTCCATCAATTCTGAGTTGGACATGGCTTTGTAAGTCAGGCAGAGATCACCTCTGAGTAAGTGATATGCCACTGAGTACAGCCGGAGTTTTTTCAGTCGGGCTGCATAGGACATATGTTTGAGACCAGTAATCCTCTTTGTGAGGTACTTTTGTGGTCTTTCCAGCTGTTGGAAGTGTCTTGTGAGGTACATCCCAAATGGGGCATTGTACTCTATGATGGGTCTAATGAGTGATGAGTACAGGGGCACTATAGCCTCTTTATTTCTTGATGCGAACCCTTTAGTAATTAGATGGGCCACATAGAAGGATTTCCTAACTACTTTGGCAATATAATTGTCAAAGGAGAGATTACTATCTACCTGGGTCCCCAGATCTCTTATTACCTCTTCTGAATTAAGGGGGTTGCCACCTATGTGGTAATTCGTGGGTGTTTTGTTTTTCCCAAACGGGATGACTATGCATTTTTTGGTATTTAGCTTGAGGCCATGACTTTGACACTGAGTGCTTGTATCAGTTTAAGGCTGTTGGGAGACCAGTTTGGTAATTGTTGTTTGCTCTTATGGGTATGACTTCTGCTTCCCCACTGTCTGCCATTGCTGTTTTGACATGACCCTTTCTTGTTTTGTGAATAGCTGGCAGGCAAATGCAATGTTATGAGAAGCAGAACAGATATACAAGGCATACTTGGGCTCCTTCTGTGACAACCTGTGAGATTCCTGGGGTATAGCTGTTGGTCAATGACATGTCAGTGCTGACACAGAAAGGTGCCAGCCTTTTATACACTGGCAGTACACTGACCTTCAGGTACCAGCTGTCGTACTAGGCACCATACCTCTCAACTTTTGTGAGCCAGACATCTGGACAAAGCCATAAGTAAATGGGGGACAGAGGCCCAAATATAGGGACCGTTTTTAAGTATTGGCCTTACAAACCTAGAACGTGATCCAATAACAGGTTTTTACATTAGCATGCATTTTTCAATAGGGTATGATGTCTGACACTACAATCTGTCATTATTTTCTGACCTTAGTCTTACGTGATTTGCCAGTGAATTGCCAGACAACCACTATTTCATGATATACAGACCACAACTGTGATGCTAACCTCTGGACATGTACAATAGGTCTGTACAGTTGAGAGGTATGGTAGGCACTGTGTAGGTTACTCCAAGCTGTGTACTGTCCATATGTGTGGCCCCCTGTCCATGACCTGCCCAGCTTTCCTGCAATAACAGATATTGATGTCTGGACAGTATGCACAGCTCCTACCATAGGTGTAGCTTACATGCAGATTAGTTGGCACTGCAGTTCTTGGAACATGGCCTTGTCAACCACAGTACTAAACAGAAGTGTACTAATTGGTTCTCTGACAGAGTAGCTAATGCTTGGAACAGACTATCTAATTACAGCATTAAAGCAAATACTAGTTTATTTTTAAGAACAGCCTGGACATTTATTATGGGAACAAGTGTTCTGGCATATTGGCAAGCTAGAAGGGCTTTTAATGCCCGTGCTTGAAACATTTGTATGTATGCATGTAAGTAGGCCACTACGACACATATGCTGGCCACATCCTGATAGTATTAACCACACATATACATAGCTCATTGACCCCTGAATATTGTGGGCATGCAGCAAGTTATCATGTAGAATGGGACAGGCCTGGAAATCTGTGCTCTGCTGCTATCTCCCTACAAACATACATGTTACTGCAGTTCTATGGGAATATGTGTATGTGTGTGGAGGACACACCTGTCAACTGTACACATCTGCACTGACTGTGCTGATATTTAGTTTACATTTTGGTTCCATTTAGCATAGTATTGTGCCCTGTCTTGGAGACTATTGGCATATCATTAAGGACCACAGGTCAGATTCTAATGGCATATTTTGAGTTTCAGTCATCTTACCCTTCAGAGCCTTACTGCAATTGCAACACCTGCTGTATTATCACTGTGTAAAGTCTGTAGGGGGGATTTCATCATTGTCGCCATCTGTGGGCCTTTGCCAGACATTTCTTAATGGTTTTCTACAGCTAGCTTGCTGGGTGAGGCTGAGGGGTGAGTATGGGACTCCCACACTGACATTTATGTCTGTGACCTATGACCCCCTGTTAGTTGGCCCACCACATATATTGCAGTGGGATTTGTCACCTTGACTACTACTGCATAATGTGGGGATGCCAGTAGTGGGCAAACATTTCCTGGTGTCCCACATAGCTGTCAGTTGTCTGCTGCTATCCCAGTAGGTCACCCCATTCCCTTGCATGCATGCAGCGATACCATAGCTATGCTACCAGAACATACTAATCCATTCATTTATTGTTAAGAAGACTGACTTACCTGCAGCAGTTGTGAGGATGGTGCTTAAGGGCTACCTATGTCGGATGCACTGCCTATACATGGTGAGTTACAGGTTGTGTGATGTGTGTTTCATCCATTTTACTGTGTGTGTGAGTCAGAGAGAGGTGTCAGTCCCTGGGTCCCTACAGTCTCATTGTGTATGCTATGCATTGCCTCTTTGACAAGGCCAGGGCATACTGGACACACCTCCATCTGCCTACAGGGGCTGACTTAGGAGGTTCCTCCTCCGAGTCCCTCTGTGCCTGTGGGGACCTTGGCAATGGTGGGGGGCTGTGTGACCCTTCCCTGTGCTGTTCCTGCTGCAGCTGTTTCTGCAGGATCATAATAATAGCATGGCACATACTATGAACATGTGTGCTCATGTGGCTGGAGAGTACTGCAAGGCTCCACCAGATATGTCAAGGCAGTGGAACCGTGACTTGAGCATCCCAAACACATGCTCTATAATGATCCTGGTTTGTGTGTGTGTGTGCCTCATTATGGCTTTCTTGATTGGGTGTGTGTGCATTTCTGATGGGTGTCATCATCCACGGCTCTAGTGCATAGCCAGCATCCCCCACCAGATGGCCATATGGGATGTCCCCACTGACAAATGCATGGTGCAGGTGTGATGAATGCTAGATGCGGGAGTCGTGATAACTTCCAGGGCTGCCAGCACACACATTCGTGAAAATGCACTGGGCATTGCACATGACCTGACAGTTGCTGGAGGGGAAGCCCTTGCAGTTTTTGTAAACCCTACCCTGTTGACCAGGTGGTGCTTTGATGTGGATGTGCATGCAGTCTATCGCACCCAGTACCTCCGGGTAGTCTGCTACATGGTGGAAGAGACACATATTGCTGGTCCTCTCCTCACGGGTGTTGGAGAAGTAAATGTGCTCACTGGCATGTGGTAGCATGGCATCCATGAAGTACTGGAGTACCCTGGATGCAGATGCCTGTGAGACCCCCATCATGTCCCCAGTAGGTCTTTGGAAAGTACCTGTAGCTAGTATTCTTAAGGCTACACATACCTTGGCATCCACTGGGATGGGTTCCCCTCTGTTGGCTCTGGGTCTGAGTTGAGGCCGGCACAGCTCGATGATTTGCTAAAGTATGTCTCTGTAGCACTCTACTATCTCCAGATCATGTAGCCTCTGGTAGGTTACCCTGAGTCTGAACACTCTTCTCCTCCTCCTCAGTCTGGGGCAATTGTCAGCATTATCCTCCTCACTGCCCTCAGCCTTTAGCACATACTGATAGATCAAAGCAACGACAGCTCCTAATATTTGTTTGGTTAAAATTCCAAAGCCAAAGCATGTGTACACCAGTGGTGCAGTGTTTGTGGGAAAAAACAGACTGAAAGGTGTTTGCACGGTTTATACTGTTGTGCTGCAGATGGTGCCTGTATGATTGTCTGGCTATAATGCATTCCACCTGCTTGCTATTTTATTTGTATTTGATTGCTTTTATTCTGCTATTTCTCTTTTTTTCCCCCTTCCCATTTCCGCCCCTTTTAAGCCCTGAGGTACACCCCGCAAACCCAGTGCCAAATGTAAACAGTTCTACTTTTTCCGTGTTTTTTTTATTTTTGTTTGTTTTAGACCCAGTGCATGCTGCACAAACCTGTTTAGCTAAAGCAAACACTTTGCAGTAGAAATGGCCCTCCCTTGAACATGAACACACTCTTCATTTCATGGAATAAGTCACTACAGCCCCGGACACACACCCTTGCTTAGCTGCGCTTAGTTAAGCTCAACTGGGAGCCATAGAGCTCCAATGTGTTTACACCAAGCATGACATACCCCCTTTTCATGTCAGCCGCTCCTCCTGCTTACACTGTAGAATTATAGCTCCTACATGGTTAGGTGCAGCCAAAGAATGGTCTCCCATTTAGTGATTCAGTGAAATTTGCCCATTTGCATACCCCACTGCATTAGTCTCTGGTTACACCTCTACACCACAGCCTTCCATTTTAGCAACCTGTGTTACCTGTTACTGTTTTGATTCTGCATGCCATAGACTATAATAGCAAAATGCATATTTCACTTAAAATTGTCTTTTCACATTTTTTTTTAAATATTTGGCACAATCCCATTTACGCGCCACTGCCCTATGCTTAAATGGTCAAAATCAGCCCCAAAAAACTTTTATTTTTTTTCTAATTTTGCAACAGTTTCCCATGCCAGTTGCCATATTTTTGGCCATTGGGATGCCTAAGGATTATAATACATGCTTTACTTTGAGCTGTCATGCCTCCGTTTTGATTTTTGCAGAAATGTATTTGGCTAGCAGCCAAATACATTTCTGTAGCAGACACTATTCTGCCATGGATGCCTTCCTCCTTACTGGATTGCTAATTGTCCTCATTTGCATGGTTTTCACCAGCAAATGATGTCATTAGCATAATCCAGTTATGTGGGTCTATATCAGCAGAACTAAAACCCAACTGAATGAAACCCAGTTGAACGATACATAAAGAGCGAAAACTGCTAATGTCGCAATAATGAATGGAGATCGCTGTAGGGAATTCGTCTCTTTACTTCAATGTAGTGTGATCTCAGAGTTGGTATATTTAAGTAGGGGGGTGTGGGGGGCACAGGCCTCCCTTGCGGGGGGTGCAGGGGGGCTTGCCCCCCTGCATAAAACAATGAGAGTTTACCTGTTTTATTTGTTAAGTTTCACAGGTTCTAAATTAGCGGTTTTCGCTCTTTATGTGTCGCTTAACTGAGATTTGCTCAGTCGAGTTTTCGTTCAGGTAATATAGACCCCAGTTATGTCCATGGCAGAATAGTTTTAGCAGGCTCGTGTACGCCCCCATCCTTGTTTACTGGATTGCTGGGTGGCCATATTCCATGTAGCAGCTGTTGCATTATTCGGACACAGCATTTCACCGTTACTGAATCCCGGGGACTATGATTGCTAATCTGGTATGTCCTGCAGTGGAGAAATTAATCTTTGTTAGGCACTTTATTTATATTTTCAAATTTATATTCACATTTCATAACTTAGAGACCTGCATTTTATTGGAATACATAGTGTGAAACTTCACTATGGGATACAGGACAATTCACTGTCAATACTGGTTTATATCACACTCTACTGCAAATATTGATAGTTATTTTCTAGTAATTATGAAAATAAGCAGTATTTCCATATGTACTTGATACTTCAAAAAATGAGTGACTTACAGACTGTTGCCAAGACATTAAGTGAAACCTTAGATATTGTTGAAGAAAACTGTCTTTGATATTTGCACTGTACGTTGCACATCTTGAGAGATATCCAGTATTATTTGTTTTGCTAATTATACAATTAAGCATATGTTTTCATATTTCTGCAATTTATAGAGGAATTTCTTGTTGTCATGTGAAAGCTTTTGTCTTGTTAAGACAAATCTCCTAATGATATATGTTTAGATTGCACATTTTTCTGGATATAGGTTCATAGGTTCATAGGTGTTTACTAGGCTAACGGCCGCAAGGGCCTTTCTAAGCCTAGCCATGTATCCCAAATCTCTGACAATTTCTGATACTCTTGATAAGTGTAAGCATGGGTCTGGGAGATGAACCATTTACAGGTTACCTGTTTGCGTTAGAAACATAGGTGCCAAACCAGGGATGAATTTTCGGTTTCCCATCCAATTGTCCAAGTTGTACTTGAATTGAGTTAGGGAGGAGCTATGCTTCACATGGATGGGAAGCCTGTTCCATAGACGGGTTAGTCTCTAGGATACATACCTATCTCTCCAGCAGGTCCTATTTATATCATAGGCAAGGTTTAAGTCTTTAGAATGGGTAATTCTGCTACTTTTTTTTGTGGATATGTAGGAGGTCATTCAGAGTAGGGTCTGCCAATGCCCTGTATTCCAGGCATAGATCTCCCCTCAAAAACCTGTAAGAGACATAATACAGGGATAGGGCCTTGAGGCGGACTGCATAAGCCATATTACTTAAGCCCTGTATTCTTTTAGTGAGGAATCTCTGTGGACGTTCCAGTTGTTGGATATGCCTAGTTAGGTACATACCAAAGGGGGCATTGCACTCAATGATAGGTCTAATGAATGCCAAATACAGTGGAACAATGACTTCCTTGGACTTAGATGCCATACCTTTGTTTATAAGTTGTGCAACATAGAATGATTTCCTCACCACTGTAGACACATTATGATAAAAGGCTAGATTACTATCTATGTGCGTCCCTAAGTCCCTGACCACTGGGTCAACTCTAAGGGGGATGTTGTCAATATGATAGTTACCAGGGATGGATGACTTCCCAAAGATACTATTATACTTGTCGTGGCATTTAGTTTTACTCCATGTCTCTAACACCAGTTATTTGTCTGTGTCAGCCCCTCCTGGAAAACATCTGTGTTAGTGTGAGATTCAATGACAGCTCCTTATTTGCAATCATCTGCAAATTTAGTCGACCAGATACAATTGACATTTGCCTTGACTTCTGAGAAGTAAAATGAAAATTTGTTTGTGGAAGTTAATAAAAAATATAATTTGGGGTTAGTGTGCTTTATAATATATCACCATATTTATGGACTATTATCACTGTAAGAAATACTTCTTACTGATAATACTGCTATTTTTACAATTTTTATAGCTTTTATGGTTCACAAAATATTTACATTTGTTTAGCTTATGCTTTTTAAGTGTATTTTTCAGAAAATGCTCTGGAATGCAAGATTTGTCTAGGCTGATAGAGATGTGACATTCCACGCCATATAAGTTAATGAGTTTATTTTTTAACAAACTCTGATATGACTATATCTTAAAAAGAACTCCACCCTCCAGTTTGTAAACTTTAACACAGGATTAATTAGTTTCCCCTCAATCATATCACCTAAATTAAGTTTAGTACTGGAAACCATTCAATACATCTCAGTTTCTTAATTTCAATTTTCCTACCACAGAGCATGAAGGGTCTAGCATCTCCCCCCCCCCATTCAAATACTCTGTTGTTTCAGAAAGGAATTGTTCAGCCTACATTTGATTGGGGAGACAACATACTTTCTGTAATTTTCAGTGCTTGTTGTCCACAATTTTATATCCTATCACATATTACTTCAGTACAACATAAACAAAATGAGAAGCAGTCTCGTTTTTGATCAGTGAACTGTTGCTTTTATCAGTCTAACTGAAAAAAGTAATAAATATGTAGAATACATTACTATTAGCTATGTGGAGCAAGAACTCAAGCACAGATGAACACTCAGAGCTGCTAGACTTATATGTCAGTGTTGAAACCTAAATAAAAATGTAGGGGGGGAGACCAAGACGGTGCCTAAGCATGACAAGAACATTTAACAAAACCCAGCAAAACAACCTGCATTGTAAAGAATTAAAATTTAAATTACCATGAAATACTTTCTTAACAGCTTACACTTTGAGTACATCATTGAAAAAGCAACAATGACAATGGAAGTCATTTTCTTTTTTAGCAGAAGAAGTTTCCAAATAACCTTGGCAATTTCGATATTTTCTCTAGATAAGTCAGGATGATCATAGTATGGATTCAATAGTTCAAAGATTTGTCTAGTTATTAAAGTATATTTATTGGATAAATTAAAGGTTTGCCTGATCTCGGATAACTTCAGATGTTTGACTAAGAAAAAGTCTGCCATGCACTTATCCTTAATAAGGGGGAAATTGTCCAGATTTATCAAGTTACCATTTAGAGTTAAATTGGGATTTAGATGTATTGGTTGGAGGGAAATGAACGCCTGCAAAAGTTTTAGCGAAGACAATAGTTTATGAAATCTGATAACGTTATATTTGAGGCCATAGAAGATTTTATATTTGTCTAGACTAACTTTGCTCAAGAAAGGTAAGGCAGATGAATTGAATTTAAGGGATATATTCCTAAAGCTCAGCTCAAGGTGGTGATTTCAATTGTCATATTTATCAAATATTATATCTCATTGCATTGGAAGTGCCAAGCTGCACTACTATGGGAAGGTCTAAAGGAATTGGTAATTAGGCATATTAGGGCACAAAAGTATCTCTTTTATAAAGGTAATCACAAGTTCTGTTCTGAAAATGTTTGGAATGTATTCTTTGATTGTCTTTTAACCTGAAACACTTTTCATTTTTGTATTATATCTCCTTAATTTATTATCTGTTGTATATATTGTGAATGATATGGGCAATGTATAGTTGTATATAGTTTTTGTTGATGTTTGTACAGTGTTCTTCTGTGGTTTGTATTGTTTGTCTATAAGATAATAAAATAAAAAGAAGGCTTGATTTATAACCTGCTTGGTGTAAATAAACTACATGATAAACAACTAACTTCACTTATTATACTGGGCACAGACTGCATTGCAGGAATAAGACAGAAAAACAAACTAAAAATCACAGTGTTTTAATACCCTGCCAGAAAGCAGTATAACAAATTATAGTATAATAAGAAACAGTTTGAATTATTTTGGTGCATTAAAATAGCACAGAGTATTAAAATAAAATAAGATACAATGAAAATGTATACTTTTTTCACTTTTTGACTGGAGAGTTCCTTCATAAATTAGTAGCATTGGTGTGCCCTGTAAACAGACTAATCTCTTTTTTTTTTAAGCATGCATACAGCTTTAAGAAATTTCGATACAGACATACCATCAAATTGTACAATTGTACCATTTTTTTCTGCCATCCCATGTGTACCAATGGGGTTTAGATATGAATTAAAAGAAGTGTGTTATCTAACTCTGGAGCCATATTTGTATTACATGTACAAACAGAGGAGTTTATTTCTATTTGAATATGGAGGGTTTGATTGCATATGTTTCTTATGCTCTTTGACACACCGTTTTACAAGAATTTTTAAGTTGCCTATAACAACATAATGAGTTTGTTCTACTGACTTTTAAATAGTTGCAGCAAACCTTCAGCCTGACAAATATCTATACTCTTAGATTCCAAAAGCATAAAGGTTTGCAAGCTACTGTATATCGCAGGAAAGATGATATATATATATATATATATATATATATATATATATATATATATATATATATATATATATATATTTATATATATATATAGAGAGAGAGAGAGAGATATTATACATATATACATACATACATACATATACAGACACACACACACACACACACACACACACACACACACACACACACACACACACACGTATATATGATTGTGTATAGCTTTCATTGACATACACATGGTAAAGAAATGACTGAAAGTAATTTGACTGAAGGTAGTTTTGATTATAAGATATTTCAATGAAAATCTTCTATTCAATATATATATATATATATATATATATATATATATATATATATATGTATATATATATACTCTATAAAAAGTTTTTTTTTTATAACGTGGCTAGCCCCCTGTACCCCCCCATGTCAGGGCTCTGCTTCCTGGACCCCCCTTAATTGCATATTCTAATTCAGTGGTCACTACATATATTGAATCAGTGCTGGCTGCTCATTGTGTTTTAATGTATTCCTGTCATTTTGAAATCCCCAAGGATGGTGGTTGTCTAGCTGATGCTGGATGAAATCCAAGACAGGACATCTTCTATTACAGAAATGTCATTTGTTGGTGGGATGTAAATCATGATGAAGCAAATTATTTTGTTTTGGTTATATTTTAGGAAAGTGACTAGTATTTCTGCATTTAAGAAGCTGGGTATTTTATTTAGGTAGGGGTGATAGTTATTTGGGTGGAGTAGATTAGTGCTCTGTTGCTTTCTATTTTGTGTGCACCGTCAACTCTAAAGATATGTACGCTTTAATAACAATAATTAAGTCAAGATATTTTGAAACTTTATTGTAGGACACACTCTACTATACATACATTTATTTATTTATTTATTTATTTATTTATACATTTGCTTGTCTATATACTTATTTACTTCCATTTCTTGACTAGGACAGTCTAACTTGGATGCAAAGTACCACTGTTTCCCTTTTCCCCAAAAGCTCCAAAAATAGTAGCTATATTTACATTTGAATGATATAGTGCAAAATTCAAGATTTACACAAGATAATATAAAAATCATCAGTCTAAATAGAATAAATAAAGCTACTATACAGAAATCAGTGAAATGACAATTGATGCTCCAGAAAGCAAAGGGAATATGGGAAATATATAAATAATCTTTGTCTCATTCATAGCAATATCAAACACATGTTATGCATGTCCCAAACAGCCAGATATGATAATTAAGGTACTTAGACCAAAACTGGGGAATATATTGTTAAATGTATTGAAGTGACTTTAAATAATTTAGAATGGCTTGCTGTGCTGTAGTTTTAAAGCCCATTGGCAGATGGATAACAATCTAAGAAATATCAGTTACTGAAATGAGTAGATTTTACTGACCTCAGTATACCTAATATTATATATTTAATCAGAAAAAAATATTAAATACATCAAACATTGCTTCTATACGTGAGATCAGCTCAGCTAGGTGTTTCAATTAGGCCTCATTGCCTAATAACTAATCTGACAATAAGGTCTGATTGAAACACCTAAATAACATTATAGTTAATGGCACAGGTTGAAAATAATGTTCAATAAGGGACAAGCCTCCCTTAATCAAACACATGGGTTACAAGGTTCCCCCTGCATCACCTCACCACACAACAACATATGTAGCAAATATGCAGCTGCATAACATTGGGGAAGAGAGAAGCACCACCAAAACACTGCATGTTGTTCTCAAAGAATCACTGTTTTTTGTTATAACATCAATGAAGAAATTACTTCTAAGAGATCACTTCTTGAGGAGTTACAGAGAAAACTATAAGTATTACTTCTCAGCAGATGAACTATTTCCCATAAAAAATGCACAATCTTCTACAGTTCAAGGAAAAATTAAATATGAACAGCAGCATTGTGGCTTTGATAAAAGTTGCATCTGTATATTAATCATTACTTCTCTGGCCCGCGTATTAGATGCATTATGCAAACAAAATTAATTACGATTGCTGGTCTTGACAGTCTAAGTGAAATTTATATTTTTAATTATTTTGGGTACTCTTACTTAAGACTTTGTTATTACTTTACTTGCAGGTTATATACTAATAAGGGGCAGATGAATCGGACATTAAGTTATTGTATTGTGGTTTGCCTTAATATTTAAGCCATTATGGCATTATTCTCAGAGCTCTTGCACTTTAAATAATCATGCACATAGTTTGTAATTCTTATTTCTCCACTGTTTTATAAATTGCTCAGCATCTATTGTTCCATTTTTATGTGTGCGAAGTGCTTAGGGTTCAAGCACTATAATAACACTGATGTGATCAAGCCAAGATACTAAAAAGGACAACACCCACAAATGTTCTGGAAATGTATTTTAAACATGTCTTAAGCATCTGGATTTATGTAAAAATGAGATGAGGCCCAAGTTCTTGTTGCTCAGTCTTACTCTTTAATGTTATTGTAAAATAGATATTTCTAATAAGGTCAGAAAAATATATTCCCAGCAGCTCATGGCAAGTAAATCCAAATTAAAGTCAACGCCAAATAAGAATCCAATAAAATGTTTTAATGTAGCAAAGAGCATGTAAAATTGGTAAGCACTTTCACAAACATTGCATTTGTTTCATCAGACCTTCATATTTAAAAGCACACATAAATCTATTTAAATATAACAGCTCTTTTTAGAAAGCCCAATCACATAATTCTTTCCCATCATATGACACTTAGTCTCATTTTAACCCTATGTCTGCTGATGTAAAAATATATGTAAAAAACACACAATAGTTTACACAAGATATATGCTGAACAATAAATACTCATGCATCCATAAATATATACATATATACTCTAACAACGGCAAATATGCAAAAAAAATCATAAAAAATATATCTAGTAAATAACTATTTACCAAATCAACTAAGTCTATCATTTCCTACGTTTCCTATTCTTTAACTTTGAAGTAATGGCTATATGGTCATTGAGCCCTTTACCTAAGTGTGCCTTGAGTCTAATGATCCACCTAAATTCTCTCTCTTTAGTCCTATTGAATATATTACCTAATCTAACATAATCTATCACTAATTCTAGCATGCTAAACCTAAAATAATGCTCAGTGGCCAACTCTATAATATGTTTTGCTATGGCACTATAGGTGTGTCCCTTTACCTGAGTGGGGTATTAAATGCCTTGGCCAGGTCAAGGTAGGTGGTATGCACCATTTTCCCCTCTTTCATAGCCATGGTGACCCTTCTGAACAAGTCTACCAGATTAATTAGACAAGGTCTTCCCTTAACAAAGCCAAACTGGGATGGCTCCAGTGTCTGTAGGTTGCCAATGTCTTTGCTGATCATTTCCATAATAATTTGTTCCATGGCTTTGCATATTATACTTGTCAGACTGATGGTCTGTAGTACCTGGGGTCATTTGATGGTCCACGCTTATAAAGAGGGAAGACTGTTGCAGCCCTCTATTCACATGGCCATATCCTGTTTTGAAGCTGTAGTCGAAGAGTGCCTCAAGTGGTTCTGCTACGTCATGTTTTAGTCTTTTTAGGAGGCAACCAAGGATATTGTCAGGGCCCAATGAAACAACGTTTTTGACCTTAGCAAGCACATCCAGTACCTGCTCCCTGTTGGTTAGGAGGGTATGCTAGAAGGGATTTCATAGGAGGGAGTAAGGGGTGAAGTTAAATCTAAATTTATCAGACAGTAGATTTCCTGTGTCACCATGGTCAATGAAGGCTGTGCCATTTACCACCACTTCTGCACACTGCTGAGTAAAACATTTAAGATTCCTGACAGAGCTATATAAGGTCATGTGATTGTCCTTAGCACAGGAGGCTATTCGGGGTCATGATGGAGAGATGAATAGTAAACAAGCAAAGGAGAGGACTAGTGCCGAAATTGAATCATCCTCAAGTCTTGGTGAGTACCTTCGTGAGGTGGAGCCTGTTTTTCACAAAATCTTACCAAGGAGACACTGATATATAGACTGTATTTATACAGCATATATCATGGACAGAAGTAGGTTAAAAAAATAACAAGAAGATAGCTAGGTGCACAAGTCCCATGACAAAAAAAGTGCCCAATCCTGGTAGGCGCACTGATGCCAGGACTAGAAAAAATGACAGTGTAGAATCTTCAAAATATGGAAACATTCCTACAATGAGGCCAGGCCAGGCTCAGGGGTAGGATGACTCCCTGTTGTAGAAGGAAGTAGCAGTCCACAAAAATGACAAAAATTGGTTTGCCAAAGAAGATCCATAAAGATGATAGAGTGGACTAGTGAGGATAAGAAAGAAATTATGCTTTATTACTATTATGTAAAAAGCCCAGAATTTCCAGACACAAGATATACAAAATGAATAAGAGAGAAATTATAGGAAAGAAAACTACTTCCGCAGGAAAAACTGCCAGAAGCTTCAAATAAAAATTTGTGTTCATTAATACAATGGATTTTTGAAAAACGTTATGTAGATCAAGAAATTGTGATCTGTTGGAGAAAGAAGCATGTGAGGAAGTGAGAAAATATAAACAACAAAACCTAGAGATATTTGAAAAACATAAAAAAGAAATATGGACATGGGAAAGAAAGACAGATTTGATATGGTGCAATATTTATGCAAAGGAGAAAGCCAAGTTAACTAATATAGAGAAGGCAGTCTCAAAGATATTCAGGGCAGCCACGGTGGTGCAGCAGTTAGCGTGGTCACCTCACAGCAAAAGGTTTTCTGGTTCGGTCCTTGGCTGGGGTGTCTTCTGTGCAGAGTCTGCATGTCCTCCCTGTGGTTGTGTGGGTTTCCTCCGGGTGCTCCGGTTTCCTCCCACATCCCAAAGACATGCTGTAGGTGGATTGGGCACTCTAAATTGGCCTTAGGTGTGAGTGCGTGCATGTGTGTGCCTTCCGGGTTGGGCACTGGGCTGGCAACTCGACACCGTAAAACTCTACTGCCAATCATGAGCGGACAGGTGATCCACTGTGACGACCCCTAACCGGGAAAAGCTGAAAGTAGAAGAAGACGTAGAAGAAGAAGTCTCAATGATATTCAAAGAGAAATACAGGCAACGGCATCCAGATATGAAAAAGTTCACAATAAAAAGATTAATAGCACAAATATGTAATGTAGAAAAGACAATTAGTAAAGCAGAAGTTAAAGAAATAGAAGTTGAAGTTATGGAGTGCCTACAAAGTGAAGGATTTAATGTAGAAGGTCTAAAACAGACTACATCACAGCATGATGGAGTGAGTGTCCAGAATAAGGAAAAGCAAGAAGATCTGGAGACATGTGAAGAAGAAATATGGACATGGGAAAGGAAAAAGTGATTTAATATGGTGTAATATTTATGCAAAGGAGAAAGCAAAACTAACCAATACAAACAGCACCAAAGATATTTGAAGAAAAATATAGGGAAAGGAATCCAGATATGGAAAACATTGCAATACAAAAAATAAAACTAAGAGGAAAAGTAGAAAAAGAGATTAGTAATGGAGAAGTCAAATAAACAGAAATTGAGGTTATGGAATAGCTGCAAAGAGAAGGATTCAGTGTAATAAATTGAATGCAGGAAACACCATAATAGGATAGAGCAATGGATATCTAAATTTTGGGGAAATGAGTGGAACAGGAAGCAATTGGTCAGGTGTCATATCAAGATATTTTGGAACCTTCCACAGGAAACCAGTATGAATGTTCATTTGAAGCTTGACAGCAAGGAAAGGAACAGGAAACTGCACAAACTCTGATGCAGTCAATGTTGAGGAGTGACAGGCCAGTAAGTTCCCATATCCAAGATGAACTTGAAGAGAATGTGCCACAGGAAGATGCTATAGAACTTTCTATAAAATACCCTCAGGAAACGGAAAACAAGAGATGTGCTCTCAGTATGGAAGAAAATGAGTTAAGAGAAGAGTTGCTTGATTTAATTGTCAATGACAGATATATCAAGATCAGTGAGAGAAATAGACTGCAGAAGGTTAATAAAACCCCAAAAGTCAGAAGCTTGATAAAACAAATGAAGACAGTAATTAGGACTGCCCATAGAGACCCATGTGATATAAAAGAAGTAAACAGAATATATTGCTGTGCTGCTAAATTAATAGCCGATAAAGTTTTACCACAGAAACACAGGGTAGCGAGGGAAAATAGGGAGCGAAAGCGAATACCATCATGGAAATATCAAACAGAGAAAACTATAAAGCAGCTAAGACAAGAAGTGTCATTGTTAGAAGATTACAGAAGGGGGAATAGATCAGCAAAAATACTAAGAAAGATAGATGTGATAAAAGCAATGTGCAGTATTAGACCAGACCAGGATCTATTATGCACTATTGAAGATAACAAACTAAACATTTTAAAACAAGCAGAAAGACTTAGAAGATACAAAGATAAATATAAGGGAAAAGCACAAAATAAGCAATTTATTGATGACCCAAAAAAGTTTTATAGAGAATTGGGGAATAAGATAAAAGGAATTGAAAGACCGCCAAAAAAAAGAGGAATTATATACATTTTGGAGAAGTATCTGTGAAGATCCTGTGGAATATAACAAAGGTGCTACATGGATAGAAGAAGTAAAAGAAAGAATAAGAAGTTTAAAGATACAGGATATGAAATGGGATGAAATAACAGCCAGAGAGATTGACACAAAGTTGAGAAAACCCTCTAACTGGAAAACCCCAGGCCCAGATGCAGTACCTAACTTTTGGCTTAAAGTATTAAGTTCTTTGCAGGAGGATTTAGCCATGAGTAAGAACTAGTTATATGCGCACCCCGAACACACACCATACTGGTTAACAGCAGGAAAAACAATGCTCTTACTTAAGAGTGAACCTGCAAGCTACCCTAAAAATTATAGACCAATAACTTGTCTTCCAACAACGTATAGACTATACATGGGAATTGACACTGACAGAGTTTATAGTCATTTAGAAGAAAACTCAATTATGGCAGTAGAAAAAAAGGGCAATAAAAGAAAGTCGTATGGAACAAAGGATCATTTGTTGTTAAACAAAGTTATAGTGGAGAACTGTAAGAAGGGGAAGAATCTATGTATGACATGGAGTGACTACAAAAAAACATTTGATAGTATCCCACATTCATGGATAAAAGAGTGCTTAAAAATGTATAAGATACACCCTACACTGATTGACTAAATTACAGTAACCATGAAACAGTGGCAGACCACTTTGCAATTAAGCCATGATAAAGGACAGGTTATTATCCCAGGGATAAAAATTCAAAGGGGGATATTCCAGGGTGACTCTCTGTCACCATTGCTATTCTGCCTTGCCATTAATCCATTAAGCTGTTTACTTAATAGCTTAGACCATGGCTACAATTTGGCTTCTAGAAAACAACAAAGTCTAATGACTTCTCATTTTCTCTTTGTCGATGATTTAAAACTGTATAGCTCATCAGATGAGGAACTGAAAGCACAGCTGCAGGTTGTCAGTTTTTTTCAGATGATATTGGAATGCCATTTGGTCTTGATAAATGTACAAAAGCAAACTTTAAAAAAGGAAAACTGCAGCACCAGGAAAACATTAGTTTGGGACAAGAATGTGATATAAAAGAACTTGAGCATGGGGGAGTGTATAAATACTTGGGAATTGATTAAGGATCAGCAATAAAACATGAACAAATGCAAATAAAGCTCAGTAAGGAGTACTTTAGAAGACTTAAATTAATCCTGAAAACAGCATTGACATCTAGGAATAAGATCCAAGCCATAAATCAATTTGCTTTTCCTGTCCTAACTTATAGTTTTGGAGTGATTGACTGGCCCCAAAAAGTGTTGGCTAAATTGGATATTAAAACAAGGATGCTTCATGCTCACCAAATGATTTATAAAACTTAGTGTATGCTAATATTATATATTCCCCATTCCGAAGGAGGGATGGGCCTCTTTGAAATTGATTACATATACAGATCTGCAATCGTGGGACTCCACACATATCTGCTGACCTCACAGGATCCATATGTAGTGAAAGTTTTGAAACATGAGGAGAATACATCTAAGATGACATCTCTGCTTAATTTAGCAGAAGCATATCAACGTCAAGCAGGAATGGAAATCAAACCCAAAGTAGATAAAAAACAGGCAACAACTGAATGTGCTAAAAAAACAAAAGAAAGAATATAAGGTGAAGGACCAGATGAGAAGGCAAGAAATGTGGATAAAACATAAATATAGTTGTAAGTATAGAAAACTTTTGGAAGAGCCTCATGTTGATCAAGAACGAATATAGGAATGGTTAAGGAGAGGTGAGCTCACATCAAGAAATGAAAGGTTAATATTGGCAGCCCAAGATAGCGGGCTACGTACATGCTGGTTTACAAAGCCCATTGAACATGTAGGAGAAACAGACATATGTAGGTTTTGTAAAACCAAATTGGAAACAGTCATGCACCTTGTTGCTGGTTGTGACACACTAATGGCAGTGGGACTGTATACTGAAAGGCATAACAATGTGGTGAGACTGTTACCCTGGAGATTGTGCAAACATTATGGTATCAAAGTGGCTGAAAAACACTGGAAACAGGAGCCACAAAGAATCATTGAAAATGATGAAGCTTATATCACATGGGGTCACCCAATACCAACAGTTCAAAAGATAGATGCTAAAAAATGGATATAGTGGTCCAAGAAAAGAAGACAAAAGTAGCATTGATCATTGAAATCGACACACCTAGCGACTACAGTGTTTTACGTACAGAGTCACAAAGTGTCTGCAGGCAGGAATGAGAGCCATGTGAAAGAAAGATACCCAGACAGTTCCAATAGTACTAAGAGCAACTGGTCTTATAAAAAAGAATTTACAATCATATTTAGATATGTTACCAATTCATGTAACACAGTGCGAACTGCAGAAGGAGTCATTACGGGTGCTGCGAAGAACACTTTTGGCTAACATCAATGAGTGAAACAATACTAATTTCATGAACTTTAATCATACTTTGACTTAGGAATAGGATCCATTACAACATGGGAGGGAACCCACATGAACGCAGGGAGGACATGCAGATTCCACACAGAAGACACCCCAGCCAAGAATCGAACTGGAGAACCTCTTGCTGTGAGGTGACAATGCTACCACTGCACCACTCCACCATCCATTTTTTAGGTTGAATTTTATTTTGAGGGAGACAGCTTTGTGGTCTGAATGAGGACGTGACATGGGGGGGGGGGTGCAATGCTCTCCCATGTTGGTGAATACTATGTCCAATATGTTTGTTCCTCTGGTCTGTGAATACGGTATCTGATCCAGGCTGTTTCTGTTGATAAAGTCTAGGGAACATTCCTGTAAGTTAGAAGTAGTGTATGTTTCCAAATCTATAGAGGGATAGTTACAGTCTCCCATGAATAGGGTATTTGGTTGGATGCCGAGTGCTGATAGTAAGTCTACGTAAGAGTTGTGAGCTTCATGAGCCCTAGACAGTGACCTGTAGCTGGCCAGGACATACTTGGTAACCCTCTCTGTGGAGACGTGGATGTGGATAAACAGCAGGGCATCATCGTTTTTACTCAGCCCAGAGCTTTATTTTCTGCTAACATAGATTAAGACAACTCCATCTGTAGTTCCTGTCTGTGCTGCTTTTCTTCTAAATCTGTGGAAGGCAATGCAGCCTTCCACTGCCAGAGCACTTTCTGTGTCTTTAAACCATGTCTCAGCACAGATGTCTACATTTCCAGAGTTTGGAGTTACTTGTTTAGGCTCCTAGCATTGAGCAGTAACACCTTAAGGTTGATTTGTTGTTTTTTTTTTTTTTTTGCTATGTTGCTAGTTTTGTCATTTTGACAATGACTAAAAAAGGCTGTAAAGGGATGGGTAAGGTTTTAGCTAATATCCAAAAGCCCTGGGAGGTACAGGTGCATACCATCCTTGGAAAAGCAAAGCAGACTGCTAAAGTGATACCAGAAACTAAGCCAATTATTAAAATGAATCATTTTCTGTTAATACTGTGGCATCGTCCTAGATGCACATACCTGCCTGTGACACATAATGAGAGAGATCCATAATGTCTCTTTTCTTATAGTCCACTGAGCTATGCCCCAGGTCATTTACACCCACATGTACTATGATAGAATTATACTGGGACCTGTGGTGCAGTGACATGAGTGCATGTGTGAAACTGAGGATCCAAGATCCAGTTAGACAACTAACCGTTATCATCTCCTTGTCCATCCTGGTGAGAGGATTATCAGTGTGTCAAGGAAAATGCAAAATGATGCTGGGAAATCTCTCTTCAGTTACTCTATTGCTAAAGCCTGGAACTCCCTACCAACCCACCTGACCTCCACTACCTGCACTAAACAATTCAATGATCTCCTGAAAACTCACTTTATGAATAACTGGTTATGCTCCTGTGTCTCCCCAGGTTAACCATTTACTAAACTACTCTCCATCCATATTCTCTCACCCTCAACCTTTACTGCGTCTCACTAGGTATCCTTTCACAGTACTGGTATGTTTGATTCTCTGTTAGCCTTGATTTTTTACAGCACCACAATAAGTTTATTCACCATATATATCCCAACAAAAGTGCTGATAATGAGTAATACCTCTGCTAGGTTTGATTTCTATAGCACCACGATGACTTCATCAATATGTACTCTAATGCAAGTGCTAATATGTGCATTTTCGCTGCTAGATGTGTTCTCTTATTTAGTGCCATGAGAAACACATTTAGGAATGATTATTACTATTTCAGTGTATTGCATGCTATAGCTCTATGTAACTTCCAAAAAGTTATATTTTCTTCTGCTGTTTTCTATGCTTATACTGAATATGCAATAAGTTTGCTTGTTAATACCTACTCACTGATGTATGTATGTACTAAATGTAGACTAATAGTCACTGTTTTTGCTTGTTAAAACTTACTGCTGTATATGTGTAACAATCTGGAACTTTTCTCCCCTGGCCTCCACTAAAAAATGGACCTGTGCCCAGTCGGACTTTCCTGGTTAACAAATGAAAAATAAATAAATACAATAGAACCCCCTATAACAAGAGTACTAGGTAAAGTGTTTGCTTGCCTTCTGGGCTTTGCGCTTTGGGGTTCATTGTGAGTAGGCTTATGTGTAGTGTTAAGTGTTGCTTTTGGTGTGTGCTTTAGTGATTGCTGAAGGTAGGTGTGGCAGTTTGACAGCTTAGCAGGCCTTTGAGGTTTGGACAGGTTTCTTTTAAGTGCCTCAGCATAAGAAGGTCTGTGTGTGTGGTAATCAGTATGTGTGAAGGATATAGTGTGCGTGTTTTTGACAACCTTGTTTGTAAGTGAGATTTTTGCCTCCAAGGAAGTTATGTATGTACATGTCTCGCATACTGTATTCATTTTTTTAAGGATTAAAAGGTTGGCTGAGTACATGAAACAATTGCTACTTTGTCTCAGGATTACCATATCTATGAAACTGGCCACAGAGACATTAGGAAATTGCAAATCCATGTTGTCAAGACCTGTATTAGGGTTGTGCTATTATTGTTTAGGGTCTTGCTTTTACAGGGGTCACATGAGAGGTGTCTAGGGTGAAAGCTATACATTATAAAGTGTTATGCTATGTGCTAGTGTTGTATTGACAGTATCTAGCTGCACTAAGTTTAGGTACATAGAAAGCCTTTCAGTGTATTATGGATTAAAGCCCTAAGTACTAGCTTAATAGGTTTGCTACTATACAAAGTACTGCTAACCACCACTGAGTGGGGAATAGTTACATGAATATGTTCCTAATTTACAGCATACAGAAAAAGCTGAAAAATAAATCCTATGCCCTTTAAGCATCCTGGAGTGCCTCCTAACTTAGCGAGGCCAGGTAAACACTTTTTGCTGCAAGATGGATGATCCTGCAACTTTTTAATGTAAAAGCACAGCAAACGTAGTTCTGAAGTGCCGATTAACACCAAACTAAGTGCCTAAAAAGCCCCCTGGCTGATATAACAATCTACTTTAAGGTCCTTTTTGTGTTTCCCAGCTCCCTCTAAAATTGAAGTTCCAACTTTCGTAAGGGAAAAAAAACACACTTTAGATAGACCAAACGTGAAAATGTATCAGAAATAAATCAAATAACCTGCTACAACAAGCACATTTCACTTAAAGCCTCCCTGTGTGTTTACTACTACCACTAGAAAAGCAGTCTTTTCTTTTTGGTGCAAAAACACACTTTGGTTAGCCAAAACTGAAAAAGGTACCAACTAACTACAACAAGTAATTGTCACTTTAAGCTCCCTTGTGTGTTTCACAGCTCACACAGAGCAGGCTAACCTTATACTTCCACTAGAATTGCAGTCCAGCCATCTTAATGTAAAAACACACTTTAGTTAGCCAAAAGTGAAAAGGTATTAGAAACAAATCAAATTAGCTGCAACAAATAATTTTCACTTTAAGTTTCCTTGTGTGTTTGCCATCTTGGACAGACTAGGCCACCTTTTCACTCCCACTAGAATTGTGGGTGGCCGCGATGGTGCACTGGTTTTCACCTCACAGCAAGAGGTTCTCTGGTTCGATTCTTGACTGGGGAGCCTTCTGTGTGGGGTCTGCATGTCCTCTCTGTAGTCATGTGGGTTTCCTCTGGATGCTGCAGTTTCCTCCCACATTCCAAAGACATGCAGTAAGTGGACTGGACACTCTAAATTGGCCATAGTTGAGAGTGTGTGCATGAATGAGTGGTGTGAATGAACTACTGCTGGAGGGCTAGCCACCCTGTGGTGTAAACCTTGACTCAAGATGATTGTCACTGTGGAAATGGCACCCTGACCCCATGTGTAAAATGGGAAAAAGGGGTTGAGGATGGATGGATGTATGGATGAAAATATACCAGAAACAAGACTAATGGCTAGCTACAAGTAATTGCAAGGTGATTCAAAGGCAGACAAGGCAACAATGAGGAACACACACACTTTAATACAATTTCAAAGTACACAGTATGAGGGGAAGGCATTCTCAGAATCTTCTGTCAGTACCCAGTAAGGCAAGCAGAGGAGATAAGACTGGGAGGAGCTTCCAGGGCCAGGTATAAAAAGATGAAACTAGGAGGAGCTTCTAGGGCCAGCTATACAATAGGGGCAGGCAGCTCAAAACCTTCCAAGTATAAAATCAAAACAGGAATAGGGAAAATGGAAGGGAACCAAACTCAGAAAAACTCTGAACACATAGGTCAAACAGAGAAGCCAACAAGCAACACAGACTATAAAAATGACTTAAATTAATAGCTTTAACTCCAGATAAAGAGCAAAAACAAAATACACAAAACTGATGTAAATGGTAAGACAAGAGCAATTATAAATGTACTTAAACGTACTTGCTTGTGCAATGTAAAATACTGGGAGGGGGGTTGCTAGATTAAATACCACAGGCTCTAGTTATATCTAGCTACAACAAACTCAGAAAAACATCTGGGCCCAGCAGAGAAACCAAAAAGGGATGCAGATTATAAAATGCCTTAAATTAATAGCTTTAACTTCAGATAAGAAGCAAAGAAAAAAGTGATTTAAATAGTAATATAAGTGCAAAATACAATTATAAATGTACTTAAAATGTACTTCTCTGAATGTAAAAATATAACCCAAATGCTTTTATTATCAAGCATTCAACAATCTCAAGACTCAAATGGCAGGCTGGCTGTGTGATGTAAAATGCCGGGGGGGGGTTTAATTACCATAGGGTCTAGTCACAACTAGCTACAACAAATTCAGAAAAACACCTAAGCCAATCAGAGAGACCAAAAAGCAATGCAGACTATAAAAATGGTTTAAATTAATAGCTTTAGTTTCAGATAAAGAGCAAATCACATACAAAACTGATTTAAATGGTTAAGTGCAATTATAGATGTATTTAAAATGTACTTCTCTGAATGCAAAAATGAAGTCCATCCAAATACTTTTGTTATCAAATGTGCAGCAGTCTCTAAACTGAGATTGCAGACTACCTGTGCAAAGTAAAATATGGGGGGCTGGATTAATTACCACAGGTTTTAATTACAAATAGCTACAACAAACTCTGAAAAAAACACTAAGATCCAGCAGAGAAACTGAAAAACAAAGCAGAACTTTAGATAATGAGCAAAAACAAACATAAAAGTGATTTAAATGGTAAGATAAGTACTTAAGATGTACTTCTCTGAATGCAAAAACATAGTCCAAATGCTTTTGTTATCAAGCTTGAAATATAAGAATGACCATATTCACCTGCTCCTTATTATTATATAACCTGCAAGTAAAATAATAAGGCTTAAGTAAGAGTACTCAAAATGTCCTATCATTGATGCCAGTTATTAAACTGATCAGTCACAGCTTGAAGTTATGGGAAAGAGTAGTGGAAACTAGGTTAAGAAGGGAGGTGATGATTAGTGATCAGCAGTATGGTTTCATGCCGGGAAAGAGCACTATAGATGCGATGTTTGCTCTGAGAGTGTTGATGGAGAAATATAGAAAAGGTCAGAAGGAGTTGCATTGTGTCTTTGTGGACTTGGAGAAAGCATATGATAGGGTGCCTAGAGAGGAGTTGTGGTACTGTATGAGGAAGTCAGGAGTGGCAGAGAAGTATGTAAGTGTGGTACAGGATATGTACGAGGGTAGTGTGGCAGTGGTGAAGTCTGCAGTGGGAGTGACAGATGTGTTTAAGGTGTATGTGGGATTACATCAAGGATCAGCTCTGAGCCCTTTCTTATTTGCAATGGTGATGGACAGGTTGACAGATGAGATCAGACAGGAGGCCCCATGGACTATGATGTTTGCAGATGACATTCTGATCTGTAGTGAGAGTAGGGACCAGGTTGAGGAGACCCTGGAGAGGTGGAGAGGTGGAGATATGCTCTAGAGAGGAGAGGAATGAAGGTTAACAGGACTAAGACAGACTATATGTGTGTGAATAAGAGGGAGGATAGAGGAATGGTGAGGATGCAGGGAGTAGAGTTGATGAAGGTGGATGAGATTAAGTACTTGGGATCAACAGTTCAGAGTAATGGTGAGTGTGGAACAGAGGTGTAGAATAGAGTACAGGCAGGATGGAATGGTTGGAGAAGGGTGTCAGCAGTGATTGTGACAGACGGGTACCAGTAAGAGTGAAAGGGAAGGTCTACAAGAGGGTAGTGAGACCAGCTATGTTCTATGGGTTGGAGACGGTGTCATTGACAAAAAGGCAGGAGTCAGTGCTGGAAGTGGCAGAGTTATAGATGTTAAGATTTGCACTGGGTGTGACAAGGATGGACAGGATTAGGAATCAGTATATTAGAGGGTCAGCTCAGGTTTGACGGTTTGGTGACAAAGTCAGAGAAGTGAGATTGCGTTGGTTTGGATATCCGCTGAGTATATTGGGAAAAGAATGCTAAGGAAGGAGCTGCCAGGTAAGAGGAAAAGAGGAAGGCCTAAGATAAGGTTTATGGATGTGGTGAGAGAGGATGTACAGGTGGTTGGTGTGACACAGCAAGCTGCAGAGGACAGGAAGAAATGGAAACAGATGATCTGCTGTGGCAACCCGTAATGGGAGCAGCTGAAAGAGAAGAAGAAGATTGATGCTAATTATATCTGGATTGGCTTATTCATAAATTTCACTTAGACTGTCAAGCTCGGCAGCCTTAATTAATTTTGGTTGCATATTGCATCTAACACATGGGGCAAATAAGTAAGGGTTAATATACAGATGTAACTTTTATATAAGTGAAAGTAGATTAGTACTAGGCTAATTGCCCTAGTGGGCCATTTTAAGCCTAGCCAATTACCCCATGTGAAAATCAACCCCTGCACCTTGTGTCTGCAAGGTAAACACCTTAACCACCCTGCCATCCAAGTGCTGTTGTTAATATAGTTTTTTTTCCCTTGAAATGCAAAAGATAATGACCTTCATGATATTGTACCCCCAAGGTTGCACACAAATAGAAAAATAAGAGAAATAAGACTCCTTTATGCTTAATTCATAAGTTTCTTCCCATAGGAGTTATATAGTGTGCTGCCTTGAACTATACTTCTAGCTTGCCAAGATAAAGGCATGTGCAATTCTTAACCCTTTATGGGTACTGTATTAATATGAGTACGTTTTAGGAACTGCTTCCTCATGATTTACTACTAACAAGTGATAACATAAGATCCCATTACATTTATTTATAATAGATAACAATTTCATGTCAACAATTAGTTAAAAAGAAATGTCTCAAAGCCTATTGATAATTTTGCCTTAAAGTAAAATGATCAGCTGCTATCATTAAATGTCAGTAAACATTCATTTTTCTTTCGTTTTTTTTTTTTCAAATTCCAATATCTAGATCTTGCTGTATGATTCTTCAGTAGCTTTCCATGAAATACAGATACGGGATTCATAATGGGTTCTTGCATAAACTACTTACAAGGCTGTTAATAAATATTTCTTGAGGTGCTGACAGGCAAGAAATAATAATACTGAACCAGTGATCTGCCATCAAATTTACAACAAAACGTGTTCTAACCATAAAAAGTAAATGGATGTCTCATTTTATGGCCACTCCGCTGCAGTTATCATGCATCTAACAAGACAGACTCATTCATTCTTTCCCTTCTCCTGGCATCCTCTGAGGCTAGGAAGGAAAAGAGAGAGACAGAGATGTGTCCACTATCCTTCTGTGGCCTAGATACGTTTTGTGATGTGCCTATACCATCTCTCTGTAGGCCAGCTTTGGTATGTCTAGCACAGCTCCACACTTTCTCACATCTGAGATGCTTGACTACAGATCAGAAAACTTCTTAGCTCTGCTTATTGCCACACATTCCAGTGCATATGAAGCACACCACTAAGTCATGACCCAGATGATGTTTCTATGATAGAATTAGGTCAACGCCTTACCTCAGGAATGGATGTCAGAGTCAGCAACTCAGTCCAATCTCTATTAGTCTGGCTGTATCTTTTCGTGCCTTCCAGTGTAAGTTTTAGTATGCTATATTCTACACAAAGAAATATACCACATATTAAGAGCTAATGTTTCCACACAGTTCTGCAACCTCTAGGTATAGATAACATCAGGCTCAAGGACTGTTCAACATAATTTTATATATTCTTTTAAAACTGTCCAGACTATTCTCAATATCATCACACCAGTGCAAGAGACGCACCTATACAATAATAGGTGTAACACATAAGTGTGAGACTATGACTAGCTAATGAGCTTCATTATATAATCCCAGGTGAGTTTTCCAGAATCACTGTTTGTTTAGTGCATAACTAACTTGGTTGCTTTATTAAATTAACATTATTAAAATGTTCTTGTAAAGAGGCACTTTTGTCTAGTCAGTCTTATCTTGTTAATTTATTTTATTACTTTATCCTTTGTTAACTAGGTTAGTCCCACTAGGTTAGTGGCCTGTTTTTAAGTGAGACCCAAGGTCGTATTTATACCACTAGAGGAAATTTGGCCAGGACATTGGGGAACTTCCCCTACTTGTCATTGTTATGAGTAGGAACCCTTTTGGAAGAGCACTTCCTGTTTCCATTCCAAGTGCAGAGGCAGCCCAGAGAAACAGGGAGGCAGATGGAGAGAGAGAAGGAGATGATGGAAGAGTGACTGAAATGCAGGAGATAGCAAACATCGAGACTAGAGAATGCATGCAGAATTCTGAGGGAATGTTTCAAAGAAACCTGTTTGATGGAGATGAGTCAGCAAATGATGGATGTATAATTACAACCCTCCAGTTGGGATGGTTGCAGGATTATTTAGTTAAAAAGAAATGGTGGTGCAGATTGAGCTAGGAAATGAAGTGGTTGTTTCCTAGGTGGACATTATGGAGAAAATACAAAAGGAGGATGCATTGATAATCCTGAAGATTGAGCCAGGAAATGAAGTGGATGTTTCCTAGGTGGACATTATGGAGAAAATACAAAAGGAGCATGCATTGATAATCCTGAAGAATAAAAACCAAAGAAAGTCTAAAATCGGACGCCAAGAAAAAACTGAAAAAAGAATCCAGACATCTCTGGAAATTATAACCAAAATGGCAAAAAATTACTCAATTTTATATACACAACAAAAAGACTACTGCTTTTTGCTAAGTGCTCATATTCTGTAATTTATTAGAACTTCATAAAAGCTGAAGTGAACCCCCCCCCACAAAAATTGCAGCTTTTATAAGCTCATAAATTATATTACATAAATAATTGAATTTATCGTTATGTATTGATATTTATATGCACATGGTTTATTTTTATTTATTTTATTTATTCATTTTTTTATCTGAGGACTTTTAAATTGATTTAGGTTAAATATTTACATGCGTCTTTTTAAAAGTCAGTCAGATTGTAAATTACATGATGTTTTCTAATTAAGGACAGTATTTAAGCAACTGTTTTTTTTTTGGGGGGGGGGTCACTTTAGCTCTGATGAAGTTCTAAAATGTTTCTCACCTTTAGGAAGGAAATTGGTTAGGCTTACAATGTCCTGTTAAGAAAGCTTTTATGAAATCATGACTCTAAGGAAAAGGGAAAAAGAAACATTTAAAGTTCTTTCTTTTAATGTGAATAGTATTAAGAATATACTAAGAAGAAGAAGAAGAATTTTGCAGTGGTATAATATATGTGATATAGATGTAATTATATTAAAAGACACAAGATTTTTAACAAATGAAGAAAGATTGCAAACAAAAAACTACAGGGGGGAAAGATAATTTGGAATTTGGATAATGAGAGATGTTCTGGAATAGCCATATTCTGTAGAAATACAGTAAAGATATTAGATATAACTTTAGCTAAAATGGGGAGATTAACCATTGTAGATTTAAAATGGAAAGAACAAGTATACAGAATTTTAACATTATATAAACTGTGAGGGTGGCCACGGTGGTGCAGCGGTTAGCATTGCCACCTCACAACAAGAGGTTCTCCGGTTCGATCCTTGGCTGGGGTGCCTTCTGTGTGGAGTCTGCATTTCCTTCCTGTGGTCACATGGGTTTTCTCCAGGTGCTCCGGTTTCATCCCAAAGACATGCTGTAGGTGGATTGGAGACTCTAAATTGGCCCTGTGTGTGCCTTTTGTGGAAGGTTGGGCATCAGGTTGGCAACTCGACACCGTAACAAACTCCACTGCCAATCATGAGCAGACAGGTGTTCCGCTGTGGCAACCCCTAACTGGGAAAAGCTGAAAAAAGAAGATGTTTAAATTAACTGTAAAGAAAGGGAAAGCTTATTTCATAAGATTTTAGACTATGTAGTGATAAATATGAAGATTATAATGACAGGAGACTTTAACTATGATTTAAAAGGCAAGCTTAAAAGAAGTTATAAAATGTGGTAAGTTAAAACTTGTAGACAAAAATTTATGGACTTACAAAATGGGTATGTATAGAAATAAAATAAATTATTTTATAGTGTCAGAAGGTTTAGTTATAGCAGAAGGGGAGGTAGTTGAAACAGGATTTTCTGATCATCTTGCAATATGGCCAGAGATAAAAGAAAACCAGGACTATATAAAAATAGGCAAAGGAATAAAAATGATTAATAATAAAGCATGGAATGAAGAAGGAAAGAGATTAGTAATACATTTATGGAAAGATCATATCACTATGAGAACATTTTATAAAAATTGGTCTAAATGGTGGTTGATATTTAAGGAAAAGTATAAAGATGTTCTTTTTTTACACTGGCAACACGATGTGAGAAAAGTACAGAAAGAAGAATATAAAAGAACATATAACAATGCATTGGAAGAGTTAGAACATCATGACAGAAAGTACTTTGACAAAAAAAAATAATTATATTTAAAAAGTCAAGAAAAAATAGAAGGATTACACATGATAATGGATTGTAAATTGGTGACTTCCTTTTGGAGTGATTTTAGAAACTTTTTTCACACTTTGTGGTCTGACAATTGCATTATTACTGACCCCTTAATACTATGTAATGTCCCAATTCCAACAACAATACCTATTTTTCAAATACTTATTGTTTGGGCAATACTTGCCATTGCAAGAAAAGCTATAACAAACAACTTGAAATGTAAAACTGAAATAGCATTTGGTGAATTTGTGTGCCTAGCTACGACTGTCTGTAAAAATGAGTTGTCAAGTATAAGAATGTTAAGATTTTATAGATTTTAACCGTACACATCTCACTTGTTTACATTAGATACATCCAAGTCCAGGATCTTCATAAGTACTGAAATAACTGATACCTGAGCTGATGGTTTAGACTGGCCATATGAGCTCCATTTTACACGTGTAATAATACATAAACCCCTCTTGTGAAGTTGTACCCTGCTCATGAAACAGAGGTCATATTTTACTCATCCCTTCAATGGAGGCATACTCTCCATCTGTCAACCAGATACCTGCAGGCAAAAAACAATACCATGGAGATACCCTCTACTAATTAAATAAGACAATCAGCCACACGGTTTTGTGAATGAACAAATGAAAACACTGTCTTAAAAAGATCTTTTTATACATACAATATTACAGTTGGCTGGGGAAAATAAAATAAAAAAGTTTGATATGGATAGAATGATGACAAAAATTGTAAAAGTATCTGTTATTATTATTTCAAACTGCTTACTGTAGCTAATGAAGGCCTTAGGATAACAGTCCAAGGAATCAGAAGTACATCAGCAGCAGCATTGGTACAGTTTTTCCAGGTAGCTATAAATATTTCCATTACCAATAGAATCTATCTTTTCTGTTAAAACAAGCTGCAAGAAAGCACATTGAGTTCCATTCCATGGTAAGGTAATTCAGCTTGTTAAGGGGACTGAGAATGGTGACAGTAAAAATTTCCAAATTTTAGCAAACAGTGATAAACTAAACAGTTATACATTTGTTCATCTAATTCAGTATACAACTATTTACATTTTCAAATCCAGTAACTTTTGACACAGAGGCTGTTATTATTACATGATGATGATGGAATACTTTCAATGTTGACATTGCATATCTAAGAGCTAATGCTCAGTAATTGTAGCCTATGATGGGACATAACATTTCATAAATGTCTGCTTTTCATTAAAGCACATAAATCATCTAATTTATGAGCAACTATAGCTGAACCAAGTTCAAGTAATTTAGAGACATGTCTCTTCTGACCTTATTTATTCACTTACTGGCATTTTTTAACTGGAACAGCCCAATGGAACAAAACTGTCCCTGTTTAGTGGATGCCTGGTAAGAAAAGCTGTACAAAAATTTCAATTTTGTTACATACAGGAGCATAATCATTATATAAATATATATATATATATATATATATATATATATATATATATATATATATATACACACACACACACACACACACACACATATATGTGTGTGTTCATATATATTGAATACACCCATCCTCAACACAGTAAATATGGATGTCTTTACTTCAAAATTGTGTACATTGACAAGCATGCATCTACGCATGCACAAAGAAACAGCTTCAGTGCATGCATAAACAACAACCAGCCAAACAAACAAACAAATAAAAGATCATTTTTGGAGGTGGAAAGCCTCCGTAACCACCTCATGCTAATTATTTATACTAATTCCAAAATCACACAAACATAGGGTAAGGGCATATTCCTTAACCTCAGGAATTGCTTGATCTCAGGCACGTCAACTAGCTGTTTAGTTGTTTGTAAACTGTCAACCAATCATACACTTGACCAATTGCTGGAACCCATATATATATATATATATATATATATATATATATATATATATATATATATATATTTATATGTATATATATATATATATATATATATATATATATATATATGTATGCATATTTATAAGTAGTTAGCAAATATAGTAGTTAGCAAATAGTTAAACAACTAAACTGTATAAAGCATCTGGTGTACATTCATGCTTTGTAAGCAAGCTTAACATAGATGCAGTCCCGAAGAAAGAGGGAGATGCAAATATATATACAAAGCATCAGGTGTATATTAATGTCATGTAAGCAAGTGTCAACATAGATTTTCTTCTGAGAAAGAGAGAACTGGTAATAATAGAGTCCTAGGAAGGGAAAGAGATTAGGAGACAGTGAGAAAAGGGCTAGATAGTAATGTCAAGTCATTAACTTATAATTTGAAAGTGTAGATTCAGGTTATTTACTTTTATAGTGCAGTAATGTGTAGATTCAGATAGGTTGCTTTTATAAAGGAGTAAAGGGGTGTGGCAGGTTAAACAGTTACATGGCCAGGAGTTGCTTAGCTATTCTTTAAGTTTTACTTCAAAGATATTCAATTTGTCCATGTGTTTAGCTGGAGTATAATAGAGCTCCATGTTTTCAGACATAACTGGAGTACAGAGAGTATTCTATAGCATTGTTTGATTTGATATTGAATAGCAGAGATTTTACACAGACGAGTAGATCACTTGCTGTTAAATAGTGTTTCAAGATTTTGTATAGAGAAGGGCAATTTTCACTTATAGATGAGGTTATGGGCTGTAAGGAGCTGTGTGTTATATAGGTAGTGTGATAGTTTATTCCAGTCTAGTTCCTTTACAGTTAAGCAGTTTTGTACTGGAGGTTGGCAGTGAATTGTGTTTTCTTACAGCATACATCATTTCATTTTTAAGGTAGAGTACAGGTTTGTGTGAAATGATGACGCATAAAGAAGTGGTGGAGGCAACAGGAAGAGGCAATACTTTCCCTAGCTATATCTATGAGACAGGGTCCAGCTCAGCAGAGAATGCCAACTTTATGGTTGTTTTTTTTTCTTTTTTTTTTTTTGATAACTTGTAAGGTGTGTTGGTCAAATTGAAGGTTTTCATCCACTGTCACTCCTAGTAATTTAGTGTCAGGAACTATTTCGATAGTAGTGTTTGCTGATGGAATGTGAAAAAGTTTGTCTTTGGGCAGAGGAACTTGATTTGTCAGAAAAAGTGTTAATTTGACTTTCCTTGGATTCTTTGGATTTATGAGTACATTAGCTATCGAGAGCCATGATTAGATAAACATTTGAATGTTTTTTTTGTAGTTCTGAGAAAGTTTAAGCTGAGCAGGTATATTGTACTATGCTGACCTGTTTGATTATAGGATGGAGATTTTTTTATAAACATGTCACAAAGCAGGGGCTTAAGCTAGATGCTTGTGGGACTCCAACGGATTTATGATGGAAGGGGGAGAGACCTTGTTGCCATTGGATATGTAGCTATGGAACCAAAAGAGAGAGAAAGAGCAAGAGAGAGAGAAAGCAGTGAGTGAGGCCAAGAGGAGAAAGTTGTGAGATTATTATTTTTTTTCTTTGACTTGCAAGAATTTTACTTCCTGGCTGCATAACAACCTTTCCTAAGCTGTTTGAACTCAAGATCTTTGGGAGATCCTTAATTGGCAACTCCATTGTTTAGAAGCAAAATATGACTGATATATATATATATGTGTGTGTGTGTGTGTGTGTGTGTGTGTGTGTGTGTGTGTGTGTGTGTGTATATATATATATATATATATATAATATATATATATATATATATATATATATATATATATATATGTGTATGTATATATACATATATAGATATATATATGTATATATATATATATATATATATATATATATATATATATATATATATATATATATATATATATATATATATATATATATATATATATGGTTTACTATTGAGATGTCACCATGCAATTGCACGGCTATGAAGTATTCGCACAGCAGATGTTCGAATGCTTCATATGTGGGCAGGTTACATGAGCGCACGTCATTTTTGCGAATGGACTGTGCATTCACAAATATAACATTCGCTCATGTAAAGGGATTGCAGTACAGTGTGGTTAGGGAAATACATCCCTTTCCTCACTGTAGTGCGATCTCGGAGTTGGAATATTAAGTTAGGGTGGGGGGTGCAGGGGGGCTTGCCCCCCTGCATAAAAGGGATGTTAGGTTAGCTTGTTAGGGAGTTACAGGAAGGGTGGGATTGCTGTTAAGTGCTGAAAATGTTGTGATCGACATTTTCGGCATTAACAGCTATTTTACGATCTTATGGACATTCGGTAAGGTGTACTTTTGGTGAAACACTTCGCTAATATGTACACTTTTTTTTAATTTCGAGATTATGATAGTAAACCAATATATATATATATCTATATATATATATATATATATATATATATATATATATCTATATATATATATCTATATATATATATATATATATATATATATATATATATATATATATATATTCTATATCACATTATTGAAATTCCAAAATGTTGAACACCATAAGCTCGACTTTGGAATCTCGAAATGTGATATACTTTAATGCTCAGAACGTTGAATTTTTTTCCAAGGGAAAAAATTTGCTGTTCTGAGAATACACACAGCACAAGCACACCAAAATACATAATCCACACATACACACTTCACAGAACCCTACACTAAACCGTACATACACTACTAGCTGTCCACTTACCCTAACCCAACCCTAACCCTAAGGTCCTTAACTAACGCACACTCACCTTACCCACTCCCTAACCCTAAGGTCCCTAACTAACGCACACTCACCTTACCTGCTCCCTAACCCTAAGGTCCCTATCACACACTCACCTTACCCGCTCCCTAACCCTAAGGTCCCTAACTATCACACATTCTCCTTACCTTGGTCCGTTCGCACACTTACCTTAACCAGGTCCATCACCTTTGCACCACAGTCGAGGAAATAGCGAAGCCGCAGAAATGGCCCACCAAATACTTTCCCTAGGAAAATATTCAGTGCTCTGCAGCTTTGCTATTTCAAGCGTTTGCTGAATTGGGGTCGATATTATAACATTCGAAATTTTAAGACTAAGATGTTATAATATAGACCCATTTAACATGCCAGAATACCTCTTTCAAGTTTGGTCAGGTAAACAATTAAAAATTAAAACTTGACCAATGCTCTAACGAAGTTGCTAAGTTTGCAGGAAATACCCCTTTCAGAACCCAACAGTGTATAGCACTAAAAAGCCTAAATTAGTTAGAATTGCCTTATCAACTAACATATGCGCAACTTCTTACCACCTATAAAATTATCCAGCATCCATCAGCCTGTCCAGCACTAAAAAGCATTCTATACAATTATGTTCCCAGTTGATCACTGTGATCCAGTGATCACAAACTCCTGTCTACAACTCTATCAAATCTACTGGGCATTGTGTGTACTTGTACAAGGTTCCTAAGGCCTGGAACTCCCTACCTGTATCCATCAGGTCATTACCCTCCCTCCCATCATTCAAAAGCACTCTAAAAGACTTCCTAACTAAATTCTTGCTCTGTTCTTGCTTGGAACCAGGATAAATTATACCAGTAAAGGTGAATAAGTACCTTTTCATTCCTTATACCTCCTTACTCTCCCTTCTTCACTTACGTCTATCAAATCCTCTTCCTTGACTTTCTCTGTAAATATACCACAAGCCTGTTTTTCCTCACTTTATATTGCAATTCCTATTTGTATTAGACTAACTTACCTTTAATTTCTCTACAAACTGTCATACAATTTCTTTAAATATTAAATGATTGCCCTATAACTTGTATCAATTCTTAACCAATGTTTTTCTATTATGTCTAATTTGTTATAATTATTTAAACTGCTGATATTGTTAGTTACTTTAGTGTCCTTTTCACTCACCATTTACTGTCTGCTGCAGGCATTCTGAGACTGAGTCCAGTAGAACCTATAGACCACTGATTGTCTCATTACTCTACTAAGTTGTTGTTGTTGCACCAAGCCACATTGGTAGTCAATGTTTCATGTATCCATTAGTTGTTGCTACACTTTTACTGCCTTTGGACCCTTTTATTCATTGGTACTGTAGTACATATATAAGTGTAACTCTCTTGCTTTGATTCATGTTTCATCCTAGTGCTCTAGTATAAAAACCCTTCCTAAAAGTTAATTTCATTAACACTCATTACTATTTGCTATTTTATCAGGCACTAAATATCATGAAGTTGCCACCTGATAGCAATAGGAACATTGAGGTAATGGAAAAACTGCCTCATGCTCAGTGTCAACTATTTGATTCCTCCTTTAGACAATTTTGTATGTAAGAGGTGCAAGTTCAAAGATTGTAGACTATACCCAGCATGTAGTCAATTCTGACATCCACCCTACACAACTACACCTACAATGTACTAGACAAATACACCTTTTTGCATTGAGGTACACAGAAAGTCTCTGCCTAAACCTCAGAGGCTGCCTACATAAAGGTTTGATATACAAGGCACTCAGTGTCACATCAGCAGGCAAACAACATCCACAGATACTATAGAAAATACAACTACAAAATGGGGTCATTCAATTCACAGCCTGAAGCCCTTAAGACTGTAAGGCTTAAGACAGCACATCTGGTAACATCCTAGTCACAGGTTACTTCGTAGTCACATGACGCACCACTCACTAGGCTAAGCAAAGGTCGAGTTATGATTAGCTGCATCTTAGGTGCCAGGATCTGCAGTGTCACTTAGGGCCCTCAAATCCCTTTACCAGAAAAGCACTTATTCCATGGTCACTGCACATGTGGGAGTAAATGACTTTAGATACATCTCCATGGATCATTTGAAAAGGGACATGATGGAGTTCCCAGAATATGCATCTGAAAATGAAAACGAGTAAAGCCACTGTACAAGCAAAAGATAACTAAATGACTTCAGTTATTGGGATAGCTATTGGTATCATTCTAACAGGACCCATTATATATCAGCTTGGGAGGAGATGATCAACAACCCTGGCTATAGATGGCCTGCAAATGTCTCCTCATGGCTTCCATTTATTGGCCAGGACATTTTTCTCCACCCCAGTGCATGTTTAGCTACTTCTGTCTTTAGAGACTACTCTAAGGAAAACCTAATACAGCTGACTGATAACCTGATGAAATATTAAGTATCCTCCTCATCCTGATTACCCTATCTTGTACACTGCCACATTTGTGGGTAATTTCTATGACCACCTCAAAACATCTAGTGGAGCATCAAGCCCCATAAGACATTAACACAATGCCAAACTTAGAAACAAATTTACTTGCACTTATACCTACCATGGTATAAACAAACTATAGCATAAGAGAAAGTGTCTTATAAAATGTAAAATCAAATTTAATATCCCATCATATAGAGCTGAACTCAAAAATATCAACAAAGAACTCAGAAGCAACATCAGATATTGAAAACATAAGTATAAATCGAGTATCAATAAGGACAATGACAAAACTTCAGCTGTGCAGAAACCTTAGAGATAAAGGCAAGCAATGCACAGAGCTAATACACAGCAACTCTTAACTCATTCCCGATGATGTAACCGACATATTAGTGGACACATGAACTCTGACTTTCCCTAGCTTAGTACAGTAACACCACCCCCTCAGATCACATCCAATTGAATGCTCTAAGGCAAAAAATACTAGCTTCAAATGGATGCTGATAATGCTGATGCTGATAATGTACCAGGCTGCCTTCTTGTCAACACCGCATACTGTGTGGTCAATTCATTATTAAACCTATTCAACCTCAACCTCTCTACTGGTGCCAGAGCAATAGGGATCTGCAGCAGAAATCCTGCTCTACAAGGGAGAATCCACTAGTGATCCATGAAGCTATAGTCATGCAAGCCTCACCAGCCTTGTCTGGAAAACAATGGAAAGCATCATCATGGAGCTTATTAACAAGGGCATAGGCAGTCTACACATCCTGAAACCAAGAGAGTTTGTTTTGTTAAAGGCAGATCCTGCCAACTGAACCTAGTGGGTTGCTTTGAACATGACACTGATGCATTAGACTCAAGCAAATTGGCTTATACTGCATACCTGGACTTAGATAAACTAAACGTATATTCCTACATTACTCACTGGATAGCAAACTGGCTAAGTAACAAAACACAATCTATTAATATGTGATCTCTGAAAATAGTAGTTATCATTGTAGTCTCCTAGAAGCTGGTCCGAGGTCCACTTCTCTTTGGTATTTACATCTGTGATGTTAAGGCTGACTTCAGGGGCCTGTAGCTGAACATGTCTGGAGTTGTCATTAACTCTCCATCCATTTAGAGATTACTCTGAGGCAACCCTAATAACTCTCCATCTGTCTTTTACATTCTTCAGTAGAGACTAACACTCACTAATATGTGCTGCCTGGCCCATTCCCTAAAATTATGTGCCAAGAAGTGATACAGTATTGTATCTTTTAGCAAAATTGGCACCCACACACCTACAACATAGGTGACACCCCTTTGAAAGTTGACTCAGCCATTAAGGACCAGGGCAAATTTGTTGACAACAGACAATCCTTTGATCACTATGTTTACACTGTTGTTAGAAAATCCTTTTTTCTATCCAGACTAATTATCAGGGTTATTTCTTCTAGTTCTAAGGAAGCTGTCATCCCTCTCTACTCCTCTCTCATCAGATTTGGAAAAGAGTCTGATGTCCCTTTGGGTATATATTTTCTAAGCATATGACACAGCTTGAGAGACCACAGCATTTTGTTGCTATTGTAATCAAGGGTATGTCTTCTTGAGCTATCCAAACTGCCTTAAAGTGCCCTCTCTTTCCTTTTCCTGCAGATTCCTAAGAGGCGACCTCTGTTTATCCTACAGAACCTCAAAGTATTCAGTCCTATGTGACCTTCTGCACATTTTCAAGACCAATAACACACTAAACACTTCCACAAAAATGTAAATAGGACCTGCTGGTATATATATCCCAGAAAATCCCGCTTTTATTGAACAGACTTCTTTTGAATATAAACCATAGTAGATCCATGGCACTCTTAAAGCATAGCCTGGACAAAGGGATGGGCAATTGTAAATACATTCTGGAACTGGCTTCTCAAGCCATCACTGAAAGAGGTCAAAACTAAGTATAAACTAATGTAGCTAGCCTAGTAGTGGCTGTCTGGATCAATAGCCTATTATTAATCTATGAACCTATGACAAGCAATGGAGACAAGGAAGAAAACAAGTCTTGGCCAGTATGGAGGCCAGTCACAACACAAACATTCACCAGTTCTCATTATTATCTTTCACACATGCTGCTTATTTGGTTTACCTTTAAAATGTCGAGGTCCATTTGTCCGATGCTCAGATGAGCAAAAGTCTGTTTTCCACAGTTCAAATTAGCGAATGGAAAAATGACAAACTCATAACAATAAATGCTAGTGTGCATTTGCTGTTGTGAATTCAGCATTTTGAGTGGAACTCACACTACAGTGGGGATCGGGACATGTACCCTTTCTCTCACTGTAGTGCGATCTCAGAGTAAGTATATATATATATATATATATATATATATATATATATATATATATATATAATTCACAGGTGGTGTATGGGGCAGAGCTTCCCACATGGGGAGTGCAGGGGGGCTTGCCCCCCTGCATAATGGTCATCAGAGACATCCAGAAGTGATGGGTGCTTCACACAAAGTTGATATTCCTGTGTTGACTTTTTTTGTGTACCAGGTTCACTCTTTTGAGTATTCGGCTTTGCAGTTTCCAACATTTTAAGTCAAGTAAGTAAAGAGTCGCACAAGTGTGTTGCGACATTTTAAAGGTAAACAACTTATTTCTTGCATGCATTTCTTAATGAGGTAAGCCACTGGATATAAATATTTTCAATGGCATTCCAGGAGCACTGCCTGTCTAAGTGACTTGTTTGGAGTCAGACAATAGTCCAATGGAGGTGGAAGGAATCAATCCCTGTAGCTTTTTAGCAACTCTGACTCAGAGCATTAATCTTCTGTGATAACTGCTATATAATTATTCATCAAAGGCCGGGAAGATATTACTGCTTCTGCTCCTAATAACCCTTCACCCACATAGAATAACATGCTTAATACTACTAGACAAACAGAGGAAACTTTATAAAATAATTCCATTTTCACAAGTGGAGATAGAACTTGACATTTGGATGTTAGTGTTCTTTCCATTCTATTACAACAAAATGACCTTCTGACAGATTTACTTACTAAAGAGTTTAAAGATATTTAAATCAATCTTGCTGAAAAAATATAAAAATGGGAATCTTGTCGGCTAAAACTCTATCTTATCCAGCATGAACAAAGACAAGTACCACTACAGCTTCAAGTCCCTCTTAGCTGAGATTAGTTAATAGAGAACTGCAAAGGAATGCTCACAGTTAACAATTGTTAGATTTAACTATGTTAGACAGATCTTGTAGATACAAGGAATTCCTAAAAGCATGAAACTCAGCATTTCAACACAGTAATCATTGACATGTTAACTTAGTTTTTAAGTAATAATCAATCTGAAATAATACAATTTTCATTTTGACAGAATATTCTATGTTATATAACAAAAACAGATTTTTTATTCATTGTCTTTTATTTACCAGAAAGGCTGACTGGGCACATGTCCCATTTTCAGTTGAGACCCTGGAAAAAATATCCACTTAAAATACATATTTACAATGAACAATAACAATTAAATATTTTAAGTATCACTTTGCAGGTAGTAGTGAGACAAATAGTAAAGACATTTATCATGTACTTTAAAACTTATATTATGGTACATAAGTCAAAGACATGTTAACATGTAATAGCTGGCGATATAAGAGCAATAAGAATGTAAAAAGGTTCAGTGTATTTTTACATTAATAAGGTAGAATGTCAATAGAGCAGGAGCAGAAAATAGAGGAGAAAGAGGAGGAGGAAGGATATAAGCAGAAATAATCAAGAAAAACATAAGTAGAAAAAGTTCTGATAGCAGAGAAGTTGAGATAATAGTAGATAGGTAAGGTGATAAAGTGGGTAAGGAGTGGGGATTATTAGGAGAGGATTAAGGATGTAGGTTAGCTGGAGGATCAGTAGTGGGGATGAAAGATAAAGAGACAGTGCAGTGATTGATAGAGAGAGTGGCAATGGAAGAGAAACAGAAAGAAAGGTGGGATTAGTCAGGTTGGGAGCATGAACATAGCCATGAGAAAGTGGGTCTATATTACAAGACCGAAGAAGCATTCTTTCGAATGCGTCTTGGTTGAACATAAAAGGCTGAAAATGAAAAATATCAAAGCAGCTGTTAAGCGAATTCTTTCCCTGGGAAAGAATTTGCTTGGCCACTTCGGTACTTTGCTGTTTTCGGCACTGCAGTGCGGTCTCGGAGTTGGAATATTTACGTAAGGGGGTGGGGCAAATCTCCCAACTTAATGTAATGTTTGAATTGTTTTTTATTTATTTATTTTTTGGTTGGAACAATCACTGTTCTGGCACTTCGACATTGTAAGCTTTCGCATACATAAGGTCGATTAATCACTGTTCACTTTTTTAAGCATTCGGTGATCTAATATAGACTCGAGGAAGTTAGGGGTTGTTTCAGGTTGTGTTCTAAATGTGTGGTAATGGTGTCTTGTTTTAGGGTGTGTGGGTGTGAGTTGCCTGTACTGTTAAGAGACTTGGTCCTGGTAAGGAGACAATTTTTTCTATGGTCAGAGATTCCTAGGAAGAAAGTAGAGTTTAAGGATGTTTTGTAGTGATGGGCAGGTTTCGGGTTCATGTATTATTTTGTGAGCATGGAGCAGTTGGGAGCAGGTAAGATAATTAGGTAGTTTGAGCCAGTGTAGGTGCTATAGTACTTAAGTTGGATGCAAGCTTAGCTATTTTATTCTAGCAAACCTCTAGTTTATTTTTTAAGATGGAGTGCATATTAGTCAATATGGGTGCTACACAGGGAAGTGAAGGGAGAAGATAAGATGTTGCTGAAGAATTCCTAGAGTAGTCAGTGAGAAAGGGTTTGTTTCTGTAGCTGCAGCCTGCCTTTTTGCAAATATTTTTGATGGCTTGAGTGATATGTTGGACGGTGCATGGAGCAGGCATTGGTGTGAAACTGTGTAAAATGCTTTTGACGTGTCTAAGAATAGAGAGGATACTAGGTTGCCTGTGTTTCTATTAGAGTTTATGATTTCCTTAAAACTGAGCAGGGCAATAGTGGTGCTGTGGTCAGGTTGGAAAACATATTGAATGTTGGAGAGGAGATTGTGAAATGTGAAAGGATTTGGGAATTAATTATTTTTTTCTAATATTTTGGAGAATGCAGGTGGAATGGCTATAGGTCAGTAACTGGAGGTGTTGGTGGATGTTCCCTGTTATGCAGGTCAGTTACTGGAGATGTTGGTGTATGTTCCCTGTTATGCAGAGGTATGATGTGGGATTTTTTCCATATGGCAGAGATATAGCTTTTTGTAATTGATCAGTTTATGAATATAAATACAGGGTATGCTATAGCATCTGCAGCAATTCTGATATATTCTGGGGAAGTTGTCAGCAGCTGATGTGGAATTTGGTTTAGTTTTAGGAATTGTTTTTTGATAGATTAGGTTGGGGGGGGTTGTGGTGTTTGGGATAGTAAGGCTGGTGGGTGGTTTTTTGTTAAGTAAGGAGAGGACACAGTGTATGAAATGTGTATTTAACTGGGTAACTAAAGGGACTGAGTCATTGGTGATCGCTTGTGAAGTTGTTGTAGATTAGCCTGGGTATAATAGTCTATTGACTGCATTCCAGAAAAGCTTAGGCCTCTTTTGGTGGTTGTCTTGGAGTTTGGAAAAGTATCTAGTTTTGTCTTATCTGATTTTTTGTTTAGAAAGGTTTCTAAGCTGCCTAAATATTACTATTTTATGGGGTTTTGTCAGTAGACCATACTTTCCAAGCTTTATCTCCATTTAGCATGAGTTAACTGATTTCTCTTATGAGCCATGGGATGGCCTGGATTTGATTTGTTTTCACATTTAGTATGTTATGGAATGCGTTGTTAAACTGAGTTATGACATCATCTAGGGGTAATTATTTTTGAATCTCCCAGCTATATTTGTTGAGGTAGCTAATGAAGATGTCATTATTGAATTATGTGTTTTCGTACATTATTAGATTGTCTCACGACAAAGGTCAGTGGATGGTTACTGGTGATGCCTGATAGGCAGCCAGTATTGTCAGTTTTATTAGGGGTGTTGCTGGGGATGCTGACTAACATAGTCTCCCTTTTACTGCATTTGTCTATTTGAGGAGCACTAGTGAGAATATGGGTAAAACCAATGAGACTGATGGAAAGTGTGGGAGAGTCAGAGTTCATAAGTAGGGTGCCTATATTAACATCATCTATAATGATGGTTTTCTTATTGATATTTATTTGCTTGGCATTTGTTTACTGGGAAAGTCTGACTGGGCATGAATCCCATTTTCAGCAGAGGCCCAGGGAGAAAAGCACCAACATACATAGTTCAATTAATAAACTACATAATATTATCACATGACATGCAGTAACAAATAGTAGAACTGACATATAGGATAAATAAAGTCAGATCAGAAAATCATACAGTGAATATTAAACAACAATTATAAGATATTGCACACCTAGTAAAGTACAATCGGTAGTGATAACCAATGGGAAAATGTTAAGCATTTTAAATATTTACAAACGACTAAGAGAAAGGAAAGGGATTTTGCAGTTTGGGGAGATGAGAAAATGGAGCTAAAGTAGGGAGCTATAGGAGAAATAACTGGTAACAGGAAATGGAAAAAATAGAGCAAGGGAAACAGAAGGAAGTAGGGAGAAGGAAGGAAGAAGAAGAAAGAGAGGAAGAGAAGGAAGGAGTAAAAGGTATTGTCCACCTAGTGTAAGATAGGTAGAGAGCCAGTACACCAGTAAACCAGTTTTCCAGTAAAGGCGAGATCTCTTTAGAGATTCGTTGAATATGTGACTAGATGGCATTGCTCTAATGTCTATAGCAGCACTGTTCCAGACCTTGACTACTGAGTAAGACTATAGGGGGTGACCGATAGATTTTTTTTGGTTTAAGGATTTCAAGGAGGTGTTTCTTAGGTGAGTGAAGAGGGTGATTAGGTAGGTAATGGTTAAGAATAGTACTAGTTGCTGGGCAGGATGAGGATTTGTATACCGCTTTATGAGCAAGGATGAGTTGGGTGAACTTGATGTAGTGAGGTAACTCATGACAGCTTAAATATCTGAGGGCGGAGCAGTGGTGGGAGTTGTATGACTGACTGGCTGTAAATCTAGCTACTTTGTTATAGCAAAGCTCAAGATTTGATCTTAGGGAGATCTGAATGTTGGTAAAAATGGGTGAGGTATATAATAGTGAAGGAAGGAGGTACATATTGGCTAGAGCAGGGGACTGCAGCCTTCACTATCAAAAGAGCCATTTTTGGCCCCTCTCCCACCAAATAAAATTCATCAGGAACCACAAAACCTATTTGACCCCTAAAATGAAGATATAATAGCATATAAAGTTTTATATATAGTTATCATAATAAATATAAAATAACCAAGTTTATAAGAGCAATATTTATAATCTGCCCCTATTTTGTTGGGATTGCTCAATGTGTGTGTGTGTATGTGTGTGTGTGTCATATTTCTTGACATCTTAGAACAAGAAATCTGGACAAAGCCATAAGTAATGGGGCACAAAGGCCCAAAAGTAGGGATACTTTTTAAATATTGCTCTTACAAACTTAGAAAGTTGATAGAATAACATATTTTGCATTAACATGAATTTTTTGAATGGTATGAAGTCTGAAACTCAAACGTCTGTCTATTTTTTCTGACTTTATCCCTCAATGATTTGCTAGAAAACCAAACGTCAGGACATTCTGAGAAAATCTGCACACTTGAGAAGTAACTGTGTGCGTGTGTGTGTGTGTGTGTGTGTGTGTGTGTGTGTGTGTGTGTGTGTGTGTGTGTGTGTAAAATACATGTTAACAGAAACCATGTTATTCTAGCAAGTTTGTAAGTTTATAAGAGCAGTATTTAAAGTCCATCACTCGATCACCCTCTGTGTGTGTTGCGCGGTAGAGTGGCCATTATTTTTCAAAGCTACAGGGAGCCACTGCAGAGGGGTGGAAGAGCCACATGCGGCTCCAGAGCCGCAGGTTGCAGACCCCTGGGCTAGAGTAACTCTTGAGGAGTTGGTAAGGATTATTTTTGATCTATAGAATATGCCCAGTTTTTGGTGTGTTGTTTTATGCACTTTTGAATATGAAGATCAGATTTCAATTGATCATCTATTATGACACCAAGTAACTTTGTGTGAGGTACAACTTCAATTTCACTATTGTTGAGAGAGGATCTTTTGAGGGAGTCTTATCTGTGTTTGGGATTTGGGGGAAATAAGAACAGTTTTATTTTATTTGGATTTAGCAAAAGCTGATTGTCATATAGACAGTTTTCAATAGACTTGAAAGCCTGGTGAGTGATAGATTGTAACTGGGAAGGACTATTAGATGATCAAATGACAGTGGAGTTATCGGCATATTGCATAAGTGTAGCTTGTTGGAAGGATATATGTAGATCATTTATAAATATGTTAAAAAGGACAGGGCCAAGTATGGAGCCTTGTGGGACACCATTATTAACTGGGAGATACAATGAGTAAGTAGAAAGACATTTAACTGATTGTAGCAGGTTAGATAGGGAGCTAGAGAAGCGTATAATGAGAAATCCGGTACAGGATTTCTTCCAGTAATGGAATGCTGTTTCCAGGTGTGACATAGATGGCAGTTATGCATATGCTCTTGCGTTCGTTGATTTGCAGGAGAGAGATAATTATTTCAGCTAGGCAAGGGACAAAGCTAGAAATAACACACAAGTAGCAAAGGATGCTTACTAGTGTAAATCCAAAAGTAAATCTTAGACTATGAGGTATTAAAAGTAATAGACTAAAAACAATGTGTAGTTATCAGTGAAACTTCAGGACATAGAAAAGGGAAAAAGCAAACAAACACAGAAATGCCTATACAGGGAATAACGGAGAATCTCAAAAACAGTAGCTGGAAAGAGCAATTGAAAAACTGCAGACTTCCAGTAACAGTAGGGTGTCGGTCATTAATACAGATGGCAGGACAGGGGAAAATTAAGGGGCAGTGGAGGTTATTTTTGTTTCTATTTCTGAAAAACAGCCAAAAAACAAACCACTAAGAACTAGCCAAGCAGGGAAGAGACATTAAACATGGTACCATTTTAAACGGAGCATGATTAGGATAACAGAATGAACAAGTAATTTCCCCTTACACTGAGTAAAAAGACAAGTCTGTAAGCTTTTTCGGGGCTGGGTGTAGTAGGTGACAATAGTCGCAATTGTGGAGAGTCATATTAAAATTAACTTTACAGAGAAAGACCTGTTCCTTTTTATTGATGTCAGGAAAAAAAATGCATCTTGTATTTATAGAAAATGGTTAAACAGCATTGATTTGCTGAGTTGCACTTAATGGTTTTTAGGCATCCACATTCCCATAAGGGCAATGTCTCATTACTTGAGACTGCATGGCTGTGAATTTCTCCACTGAGAAGGTGGAACATCTACTCAGCTGCTCTTCTGCTTAATGCATTTACTAAGAAGGGCACAGACACTGACATCACACTGCAATATTTCACTCTTACTCTAACACACACACACACACACACACACACACACACACACACACACACACACACACACACACACACACACACACACACACATACATACACACACACTCCCATTTATACCGCAACTTATTTATATTGAAGCAGCTCCACATTCCTGCACAGACTGCCAACATAGAAAGGCATAAGGGTACATAGCAAGATCGGCACACACACTTACACATTTGGAGCTTTGCCCTGCCCCGCACTTGCATATTACTTTGCAGCTCATCTACGAGGGTAGTATGTCAAGAAACTGATTTCCATAGACTATACCAAAGGAGTACTGAAACAGCAAGCAGAACTACAAACCTCCTTTACTAAAATTGCACAGTACTGTTTATAGGCAATGTGGGGGGGGGGTCTGATACTCATTTGGCTTACTCTGCAAGCTGACTATGAATGCTAGCCCACATTTCAAAATGCAAAGAAATCCAAATCTAAGCAGAATGTACACTTTAGATAATGCAAAAATAAGCTATTTTGCTAAAAAAATAAAATGTGAGCCTTGCTGTTATCAGGAAGATAAACAGAATATTCCACAATGATCTATCTGTGCTCAATGATACATTTTATGAAGTAGAAAAATTATCTATGATTAGGAAAATAATCTATTTTTTTTTTTTAGGTAGAGTAAGTGGAAGCTAATGTCATGCTAAGGTGATTCCAACAACATGCAAATACATTTTCTTTGATTTCTATGTTGTTATTTGTTTTTATTTATCGTTTTCAAAACTGATATAATGTCACTGTGAATCTAGACAAATACAATTGCATTTTTCTTGTTTCATGTTTTGTTGTTATTTATGTTTTTGTGTTCTTTCAGCATTCCTATGTATAAGTACAACTTTTTTCTTTTTTTCTTTTACTACCAGTGTCTATGGGAGTGCCTCAAGGGTCTTTTCTCGGCCCCCTCCTTTTTACGCTATTTACAAATAATCTCCATAATGCTACAACTCTAGCCACCCTTATACAGTATGCAGACGACTCCACTGTCATATGTTCTGCCACAACTCTACCTGAACTACAGAACTTAACCCAAACATCCTTCAATGCTACTGAATCATGGTTGGGAGATGCCTAATTAATCTTGAACCCAAATAAAACTAAACTCATGCTCTTCCACTCCACTAAATTCAAAACCCAATCCACTTACTTCAACATCACATCCAGTAATAAGACTCTGATCGAACCAGTACCATCCACCCACTTACACATTGCCCAGACTGTAAAAAAAGTACACAAGAAAATAGGTACCTTATACAGATGCAAAAACTACCTAACCACAAACTCCAGAATAACCACAGCCAAAACTCATCTGTCAACTTTACTATATGCTTCACCCATCCTTACCAACCTCTCCAAATCAGGCCTAAGTAAGCTAGATGCCTGCTATAATAAGATAGCTAGATTTGCCACTAGCTGTCCTCCTAGATCCCATCACTGCAAGGCCCTAAGACAACATTCTTGGTTAGAACTACCCCACCAACTCATTCTCATGCAACTCTCTACTGCCCACCAAATGTACTATAAACCTGATAAAACACCAGCTCTACAAGGCCTCCTCAATCCCCATATAAGTACCCATCCACTAAGATCCACTAATAAGGCTCTAATTGAAGTAACCAGAAGTAAAAATAGCTCAGGTGACTCTATACTCCTACTACATTGCTAAACTGTGGAATGCGTTACCACTTGAAATTAGAACTATAACTAGCTTAAAAAAACTTCAAGCATCACATTAAAGCCCACCCCACCATTTCCTGGACTTGTACATGTACTGGGCATGGGTAGCCCAAACCATGGAACAAGCTGATTTTAAAGTTTTAATTGCATATGTAACGAGCACTGAATTTAAGCCATATGACTAATTTATGTTGTTTTTTTCTTTCTCACTGTTAATAGCTACCAGATTTTAAGTCTTCAGTTTGCAATGCTACCTGTATATAAGACTAAGTATCGTAATTGCAGTCTTATTGTATACAATGTCACTACCTGCTACTACTGTAAGAACTGTCTTCTAGAAGCATTGTTATACAAGATTATTGGTCTTGTCTCCCACTTGACCATTTTATTCAGTTCTAGTCTTTTTACCGTTATGAATGTCTGTTACTATTTTTTTCTTTATTGTATTATACAATTTCCTTTCTACTAACAAAATAGTTTACTAACAATGGAGCTTTTCTCCCCAGGCCTCCGCAGAAAAAGGATTTTATGCCCAGTCAGACTCTCCTGGTAAACATAATTTTAATTGCAAGTCCCATAAAAAGAAAAATCAGAAATCTTTGAAATTATTTTAAAAGAACACAATAGCTACAATATGCCATCAAGAAATCTATTTGTATCCAGACAGAGATAGCTAGATAGACAGACAGATAGCCAGAAAGGAACCCAGGTAGTTGGGAAAAAGGCATTGAAACAATATCATCAGAAACTTAATTGCAGTAATACTGAAATGCATACAGCCCCCTTTCTGTATATTATAATGATGAAATATACTTTAATCTTGAAACTATAGATTCATTATGCTCACCTTTTAAAAATACCACAAATTTTTATAAAGGAAAAAGGAAACAATTTATCTGATGGAAGAACAAGAAACACCTAGATAGCAATTTTTAAACATAGTCTACTTGTAATATATATGCTTATTTAATCAAATGTGTTAGTGTATGAAAGTAAACACTTGGAATGCATGGCAGTCTGGCATGTAATAAATAGAAATCATGTACAATATGATTAAGGAATTAATTTTAGGGGCAATCAGTAAAGTTATGTAGTTCATAAAACGAAAATGCAATTATTACATAAGCCACACATCAAGTTTTCCATATATACAGCTCATTGTTTTCATTCTTTCTTTAACTCTTTCTTGGTGAATTACAGTTTCACTTTGATATTAATATGATGTGATGGTTGGACAAACTGCCTTCTGAACTACTGAATAAAGATTTATGCTCTTTCTCTAATTTTTATATGTATTAATGAATGGGGTGCCTTGTGGGTGGCTTTCCATAACATTTCTGATCTAAATGTTTCCCTTTCTGAACATAATTAAGGTTGATTTTTTGATATTGCTGAGATAGTATGCAGAGGGTTAAATTACAGTCTGATAGGCTTGAAGTTATGTTAGTGTATTTCATTTTTTGGAATATAGAGTCGGTTGATTGTTATTTGTTAAAGTATAGATTATTTTATATGTTTATACTGTTGTTAATGTGTTTTTAGTGATTATGTTTGCAAAAAGTGCTTGTACAAAGTATATGTAGTGTTCTGTTGTTTTTTTGTGATTTATGATTAAGCAGATTGTTCATTATTAATTTTACATTTCTTTTATTTCATTTTTTGTTCTAATTTTATGTTTTGGCATGAATTTTGGAGAGTTTGTTTTAGATGAGCTAAGCTGTCTGGGGATTGCATGCATTTGTGTGTGTGTGTGTGTGTGTGTGTGTGTGTGTGTGTGTGTGTGTGTGTGTATTATGTTTTGTGTGAGTAGTATTTGCAGTTTTGTTTCTGTTTTGTAATTTAAATTATCTGTGGTAGCTTTAAGGCTTTATACAGGATATATATATATATATATATATATATATATATATATATATATATATATATATATATATATATATATATATATATATATATAAACTACTGATAATGCAAGCAGAGGATACATATCTTTTTTCTGATGTCTGAGGTTGAAAGGTTATACAGTATTGATGCCCTACCTCAAATGATCCTTTTTCAATCCACTCAGCTTTGTTGGTCCACTCCTATAATAAACAGGTAAGAAACATATGTTTATCAATCACAAGTGCAAGGATTTGGTAACAGTCTTTATTTTCAAATGGATTGTGACAAATACCTGAAGTCTTGACAAAATCCACTAAAGCTAAAATTACAAAACAGAAAAATGTAAGGACTTGACCACCTGCAAGACTTGTCTAAACTTATTTTCTATGTTTAATGAGTCAAGTTTTGGTGACTTTAGATCAATATGTTGCGATCAGTTAGAAGCTATTTGATAAAACCGACAATAAACAGCATTTTTTTTATTGCTATTGTGTCTCATCAGCCTCTCAAACACCATCACCAATGTCACACAAAAATAAATAAATAAAAATACAATTAGTTGTTCTAAGACAAAAACTTCTGTCACTTTAAGCTCTAGAAATGAAATAAAAAGTTAAAATAAAACAATAAAAATAAAAAGAAAAATAAATTAAAATTCATCCAAAATCAGTAAAATGGCATGGAACATTATCAGTAAATTGTTCCTAAAATAGAAAATTAAAAAAAAATTGACAAAAACTAATTAAAACTCATAGCTAATGAAAAAATATTAGGGAATCCACTGATTCATTATATTTAATTATAACAAGAATTAATTAATATTTTCTTGTATGTGTAATTATATGAGTAGATTGTCAGTCATTGCTTTCATTGAGTCTGTTTTGTCAAACCTACTGTTTTAATGTATTTTTGCTGGTTGTGAAGTTAAGCAGCTTGAAGTCATTTGAAAAAGTAAGAAGTTATTTATTTATAAAAAAAACACCTTTACTGAATAGGCAGACTTACAGTTATATAAAAGTAAGAATCTATATTAACAAATTCACATTTACAAGCATACATCACATATATTATTCTATGCTTCTTTTAAACCTCATTCCTCCTCCAAAAGATTTTTCTGCATGTATCATTCCCACAATTTCCATTTTTTCCAATGCAATTTGCTCTTACCCTTTTCAAAAGATTGGACTCATTTAACTTTATGCATATACTCAACAAGTAACCACAAATATTGTGCATGAAGAAGGATGGAGCTAGAAACCTGACCTTGCACAATAAAAATCAATTTAAAATAAAAATGGAAACACTGAATGCTCTCATCCCACACACTTCCTGGGACTTCAAGAAGACACATATATATTAAGTCAACTTCCTTTCATAAACTCAGTGACATCACTTCCTGGAAACACTTCAAGTCTTTAAAGATATACTGTACTTTTATAATTTCTTATGTATTATGAAACCCGACAAGGGAGGAAGCATGGTGATTTTGGTGCCCTTAACTATTCTAGTGGTATGTTACACATTCTACATAATAGTGAAACCTATACACAGGTTTCAAGGAATGAGGTACACATAACCTACAGAAAAATAGACTTACAACTAGAAGACTTTCTGTTGGAATAAATGATCTCCCTTAGTATTTAAGGAATTCCAATCCACGATTCTACAGTTGTTGGAATTCCAAAATATAGAAAAGCATTTTAAACAACACTTTAGACCAATTATTGTTACACAGGAATCCAAGTTCTGTCCATTGACTGTATATATAGATCATGTTCTGAAGCCTACTTTTGGTAAACAAACACGTTTGGAAGGACTCCAGGGATTTTTTGGGGAGGTTAAAAAAAGAATTATGGGATAGGAACCTACGTTTTCTGACAGTTGATGTTATAGATTTATTCACGTGTATACCAAAGAAAGATGGACTGAGATTATTTAGTGTTAGTCTGTTGGCTTGAAACCTACTCAAAACTAATAAAATCATCTTGAGAACAGATTGTATTTTCATTGCATTAGACAACAATTTTATAGACTTTGAAGGTGCAATATTTAGACAAAAGAGGGAGCTAGTGATGAGGAATGCATGTGGTCCCATCATTTAAAGTTGGTACTATATGCACGAGAAAAAAAAAACATTTGTATTTAATTATGACTTGCACAACTACTGCAGATTGTAGTTGCACCTTTTAGATGATATTTTATTTTATTGCATGGCGGAAAACATTAGTACAGGAATTTATTGAATATTTAAATAATACAAATAAGTTTCTGAAGTTTATGTCTTGACACCATTATTACACATTCAGAAGCTGCTTTTACATCCACTATATATATATATATATATATATATATATATATATATATATATATATATATATAAAGCTTTAGTATCACATATTTATACTACTCTAGTTCACATTATTTCAGCTTAAAGGACAAAGTATCAGGATGGCTCAAATGACATCATCATTTGACTGTCTGGTAACAGAAATGAAGAAACTGAAGGATGTGTTTATTGTGGGACCGCCACCCAACTGATTTTGTGGAAATAATTACTTACAAAGTAACTGATAAATGGGGTGATAGATATAAACCGCTTTCAGGTGTTGGGCTAAGTGGTGATAAAGATAAGGGTAAACAACTGAGTGATAAAAAAGGAGACACATTTGAAACAACAGTTATGGTTCAATATAATGAGTGAAAATACATTAAAAACATATTAGAGAAAAACTGGATAATTATGAAACTGAACAACTTATTTTTCAATACAATTGGTGAAAAAATGCATTTATAAGTTGGCAACTAATGTTAAGTGGTTGTTTGAACAGAACAAAACTAGATAAGTACATTTTGTTAACCACAGAATAAAGAAGGGCACTACAATGTGTTTTTGTAAGCAATGCCCATATATATATATATATATATATATATATATATATATATATATATATATATATATATATATATATATATATATATATATATCTGAAGGTGATAAAATAACTCCTGAAAATAATCTGGAAAAAAACCTTACACTACAAAAAAGGAATTGTTTACTATCAGGGGTTGTTTATATGATGATAAGTTCAGGATACTCAGGTTTTTATGTGGGCAAAGTGAACAACTGGTCAGAAAGAGAATTTATTAGCATAATTATGATATAATTAAGTAAAATTCCAATAGCACAATACACAAACATCCACTAAATTGCACTAATTTTAAAAGCTTTGTTTTAGTATACTCTAAAAGGTATCTGTGGACGTAAGGGGAGGTACATTGGAGACCAAACTGGAGTACAGTAAACTTCTCTGACATCTCAAGTTGAATACCAGCACCTATCATGGGATGAATGAATATGTGTATATTAAAGTGGTACTTCAGTTAAGATTAGCAAAGCTTTAATTAATTTTATTTTTATTTTGTTGAATTTTATTGTTTGAACTAATTTGTAGTTTACTATTAAGATAATAGTACAACAAGCAGTGCGCTGGAAAAAAAACGTATCCTCCCAGCTCCCATTCACTCTTGAAGTCCCACAAGGATCTATTTTGGGTCCACTCCTCTTTAAGATTTTCATTAATGATCTAAAAACCTCACTTCCCCAAACCACCTGCATCCAGTATGCTGACGATCCAAATCTAATCTGTCATGCTTCCTCTCCAACTGAACTCCAAAATAGGACACAAACTGTATTCACCTTAGTGGAAAAATGGTTCCACCAACGGTGTCTCCTCTTGAACCCTAATAAACAAAACTACTAGTGTTTACACCTACACATAAGACCCCTCCACTCAATCTCTTGCTTACCTCCAATAATGGTATGGTCATCACTCCCGACACTACCACCAAACTCCTAGGTGTAACTATAGATAATAAACTCAACTTTCATACACACATTAACCTAACTATTAAATCTGTAAATAGAAAACTTGGTTCCCTGTATAAAATCAAACCATTTCTCACAGCCTCTGCCAAGATTACTATTGCTCAAACTCACCTGATTTCAACCATCCTTTATGCCTCCCCCATATATACAAACTTAACCAAAAGCAATTTAATAAACTGGATACTTCTTACAACAACATAGCTAGATTTGCCACAGGTACCCCATTTAGAACCCACCACTGCCAAAATCTGAAATGACTAGGATGGCTGGAAATACAAAATCAACTACTCTACCAGCAACTCACCTTTATCCACAAAATCGTACACCATCCCACTAATACCCCTATACTCAGTAACCTCCTCAATCCTTATCAAAACCTTCCAACCCTTCATTCCGCAAATAGATTTCAAGTAGCCACCTTAAAATCTGAAAACAAATCAGGGGACTGTCTGTTTTCCAACTCTGTTGCTATAACATGGAACAAACTCCCAACAGAAATAACTTCTACCACATCCACCCACCTGTTCAGGAACCAATTAAAAATGTTCTTAAAATCCAAATGGCTTTGCCCATGCACCAAGCCTGACTGATACTACTTTCCCTGCTCTTTAGCTTTTTTGCCACCAATTCTTCTACTTCTACTACCTTTCTATGGCTCTCTCTTCTAAAATTATAAATACTTTGCTCTCTTCATACCCTTCATTACTGTGTCAATTTCCTTACACAACATAATAACTAACTAATGCTTTTTCTTATCTATGATAAATGCTGCACCAAATGACTGAAACAATCTTCAGAATGTTACCCTATCCTGCTTACTGCTGCTGAAATAACAAGTTGTACATGAATGTATAGTTATCAAATTGTTTTTGAATGTATAGTCATCTAACATCATAGTGTTACCCTATTTTCTTACTGCTGCTGAAAATCAGTTGTAAATGATTGTATAATTTTCTAATAGTATTGTGATTGTATAGGTATCTTTCTGCATTTTGTATTAACTGTTTCTTTCTCAGAGCTTTTTTCCTCGGGCCTCTATTGAAAACGGCCATATATCCAATTAGACTAGCCCGGTCAACAAATGTAAAATAAAATAAAAATGAATAAATAATGGAAATATTTGACATTAACGTTTATTATTCATTAATTCTTAATATATTGTACTATACACATTTTTTAAAAATTAAGGTACTCTTAAACAAGCAAAGAGTTGATTTTCTAATTTTGCTATTGTAATTTATGTATCACAAACCTATGAAATTACAAAGGTACAGTAAACCTTTAAGGACATTTGAGTGTTTTCAGGAAGTGATGTCACTGAGTTTATTAAATGCAGTTGACTTGTTATATATGAGTTCTCATGAAGTCGCAGGAGGTGTGTGGGACAAAAGGACTCAATGTTTCATTTTCTATTTTAAATACATTAATTTTTATTTAGGGAAAGCTCTTATTCTGGCTTCATCTTCATTTCCTAACGCCAGTTCCAGTTCGTTTATCTCTGTTACAATATTCATTCAGATATGGTTGGTTTAAACTTTGATTTCCATTTTGTAGTAATTTCTTTTACTGACAGATAGTAGAATTAAACTTAACAAGGTCTTACTATAGCTAGGTAATTCAAACCCTGTAATCCATTTCAAGAAATAATTTCCTTAATTACACTCAGTTGTTCAATCAGTATTTCTGACAGATTACTCTGTAGGGAATTTTTAAAGTCTGCTAACTCAATACACTCCCAAAACATTGGTTCCCAGTTATCTCTTGCATCCCATCACACTTCTAACATTTGCCATCAACCTGAGGAAAAATTATTTGGAGTCTGCTTGTGCCTAAAATTACCTATGCAGACACTTCCAAGCAAAAGTTCTAAATCTTCTGGACTTTGTTGCATATTTGGGAGCAATACATATGTCTTTCCATTGTTTCTTTGTGAATTGCTTATCTAATCTCTCTTCCAAATCTTTTCTAACCTACTCTGTTGATCCCTATAGTTACTCTGCAATAAAAGTTAGAAGTTAAAAGAATAATATAGTGCAGGCCACCTGGATCAAAAATGTAAGTTGATATCAATAATCCACAACCAGAGCCTAGTAAAGGCTAAAAAGTAGAAGTTTAATAAATAGCTGAGTGCTTTCATCCCTGTCACATGGACTTAATCAGACCTAAATACAATTTATAAAAATAATTAGTAACTCATATTTACATTATAAGGGTGCACATCCTATGTTTCAAAAAAAGAATATGGTGAAAGGACAATGTGCTAGTGGAGGAAGGATAACCTCAGTGTATGAGGACATGATCATTGAACTGGACAACATTACGAATGTTTGTGAACAGAGGTTACCCACTTGACTTTATAGCAGAAATTTATCAAGAGGTCAACAATGGCTGAGGTACCAAATATAAACACCTACTGGGAAGGGGTTTGACAAAAGTAGTAGATACTGACATACCAAAAATGAAGGTAAATTTGAAAGAGCCATGTTAGTTCAATTCAATTCAAATTCAAAGGAAGTGAAATCAATTACTGCCAAAAATTGGAATATTTTTAAGGCCAATCTGCTTGTATACCGAATTTTGTGGAATACTCTAACCATTGTATATAAAACCTCATGGATACTCAAAGGCATTTTTGAAGCATCACAGAACAGATTAATGGATTTAAAATCCAAAACTAAGAGATTGGGGATGATAGAATGTGGACATTATAACCAATGTTCCTACATACTAAAGGTGATTTTTTTACACTTGGACTACAATGACAACATTAAAGTACTGTTATGTAAAGGTAATTTTGGTTCCAAACGTATGTCTCACATTGCTAAATGCTTGACATGTTCAAATTTTTATGTTGGCAAAATGAAAGGTATCTGCGGAGACGTATTTATGAACATTAACACCAGGAATTCAAATTATGTTTGAACATCTAGAAGTGAGTAGATTATGTTCCATTTTTAACTTTGACATTTTAGAGCAGATTATGTCCAATTTAAGAGGAGACAACTAGGAAACCAGATTACAATTTAATGAAATTTTATGATAGTTCAAACTAAAAGTCTCAATAGCTCCAAGCTTGAAAAATTACATCCATCACATCTTTACTAAAAATGAAAGCAAGTAAATTTTAAAAGGTTAAACGCCACTACATTTTTCTTTTTTAATTTTTATTTTTAACCTTTAATGTGATTTTGTATAAACTGTGCAGGTCTGGTTTTAGTAGTTTTTATCTATACTTTTTGCATATAAAGTGACTGTGGATTATTAACACCAGCTTATGTTTTTGATCCAGGCTGTCTGCAGTACAGCATTCTTTTGTTTTGTTTTTTTTTTAGTCTTTATTTTGAACGCTTGAGTCTGTTTATCAGTGTATTTTGGAAGCATGATGCATGGATACTTTAATTTATTTCCAGGAGGCTCACTGGTGAAAGACAGTTGCTCGTGTGTTTCTGTGGTTGATGAATCATCCAAAATAAACAGGGAGTTAACTAAATTAGTTGAACTCATGTCTCAAATGCTGGGATGAGATATGAAAGCACAACCCTGATACTTCTAATCAGGTCACGTTATCTGATTTGTTTTCACCTTGCAATTCAAAGGACAGCCCTGATACTTCTAATCAGGTCAAATTATTTGATTTATTTCCACCTTGAAATTCAGCTTCTACATCTGGCAATTTGATTGAAGCAGCATTTCCATTTCCCAAAGGTAAGCGTCAGGAACTTAGGGCTGCCTCACGCAATGTCTGCACCAAACACAGCTGTAACTTGGAGGTTAACTTTCAGCTGCAACCAGGCATCCTGAATTGAATACTCATCTAAATGAGTAATGGATTTTGAGTGGTACCCCTGTTTTTGAAATTAGTCATCTACAGGACCAGGTTGTTAACTAGGGAGAGCCGATCCTTGACCAAGGTACTATGTTCAGTTCTGCTCTTTGTATTAATGAGTTAGGCAAAACATCAAGAAATGAGAGTGATGTCATTTATTATCCCTCCTTGATGAGACTTTTAATTTTGGGGCTGAATTGCCTTCCAGCAACATTAGGATGGAAATCGAGATGCCCTACCTTAATTAAAAAAAAATTAATCCGACTATTGGAAAAGCAGCTACTTAGATTCAAGACTCTTCAATTTGACAACTCTTATCTAGTATGTAGGATCCTTTTCCAACTTATCAGCTGTCTCAACACCCTATTTGTCCTCCCCTGTACTCTCCTACCAAAGGAAGAAAGAAAGTATGTGTGGTCCTCTAACTTACTAACAAATACAGCTAATTTGTAGTATGCATGTTCCTCACTATTGTAAGTAAAGACTTCTCAGCCTGGTCAGCCAGCAGCCATACTCCCCTTTTTTTTAACCCATAATTTAAAAACTGCCCCTGTCTGGACATTCACTACTGTCTCTGACCATACTGAGCGTCCTTTTTCAGCCCTAGACCGGCCTTCCCCCTGAAAGTACTACTACTGTTATATCAGCTCCTGGCCACTAGGTGGCACCCTCTCATAGTCCCTAGCATTTTCCTATCCCAAACCCCTAGGAAATTCCACTCTTAGTAGACTAGTGTTCTCACCTGTTACTAATCTCCTTCCACACCTCCTGCTTTACTGTACTCTCCCACTATTAGCCTTGAAAATCTGCTTCTATACTTATTTTATCTCTCTTCCACTACCTTAACTTAACTTACCTTTCCATCAGCATTCCACTGATTGTTCTCCTGCAACACTCAACTTGTCTTTACCCGCTCCATTCGCACTGCGGGCTCACTCCGCTCCCTCCCCTACCCCCAATTCCCACCCACCCCTAGGGGTCCTACCTTTATACTTCCTACACATACCTCCTCCTCTTCCTGTTACTCTCTAACCACACCGCTTTCTTCTTCCCATTACTCTCTAACCACACCCCTTCCTCTTCCCAATACTCTCTAATCATACCTTATAATCCTACCTTTTCCTCTTCAAAGACACCCTTCCCACTAACGTTTCTCCATACACACTCTCCTGTCTCCAAACTCCACTAATACTAACCTCACTCCCCTCCTCCTATCACACCAAACTCTACTCACTCTCTCATCTCCTCACTATAGATTTCTATTTTCTACCTACATAAAACACTATCTACACATATAATGAATAAACAATCCATCCCATTCTTTTTCACACTCTTATTCCCACTCTCACTACTACGTCCTTTAATCCTCACACATCTATTCACCTCTTTTGAAAATCCGCTAGACCCAAACCAAAACTATCCCAAAAAAGAAACCAACTCTCCAAACTCACCTCTATATTTTATTCACACTAATATAACATCCCCATCTAACTACATACTTCCTAAATATCATAGAACACTACACACAAAATACAGCAATCTAAACCCCAGAAAATGTCTATCGCTATACAGCAGACTACCCAACCCATATAATCTAAGCATGCTACTCTCTTTAAAGGATGGTGACATCCACCCTAACCCAGGCCCCCTAACAACTCCTATCTCTCTCATCAACCTCAAATAATCAACTACCCAAGCCCTGTCTAAACTATCTAACTCCCTTTTAATTGCTCATCTTAATATCCGCAGTATAAATAATAAAGTTACTCAACTCCAAGCTCTAACTGAAATCTATTCCTTTGATATTCTCTGCTTAACAGAAACCTGGTTAAAACCAGCAACCAAAGATAATGAAATCATCCCACCTGGATATAATATCCTGACACTAGACCGTACATCCAAGAAAGGTGGAGGGGTTGCTATCCTATATAAACCTAGCTTACAATTAACCACTCATAACTGCAAACCACCTTTAGCCTCCAATGCAGAAATTCTTATATCTAAACTTCTTCTTAACAATTCCAAATCTATCTATATTATCTGCATATATCTAGCGCCTGGTAATAACACAGCAACTATGGAAACTTTACTTTGCTGGCTTTCCCAAAACCTACCTCAAGAAACCATTATCCTAGGTGACACAAATATTGACTGGACCTGCTTCTGCAGCAACCTCCCCACAAACCATATTAACCTATATGGGTATTCCCAAACCATTACCTCCCCTACCAGAATAAATAAATCTAACAAGAAATCAAGCTTATTAGACTGGATTCTCATTAACCATCATCTTCACATTTATGACTCAGGAACCCTCCCTGATGATTTAAGTGACCACTCTCTTACCTATATCATCAGACATAAAATCAACTTTCCCTCCCCAACATCCATTAAAAACATCAGGTCTAAAAAGTGCTTTAACACTGAACTTTTCCAGATGGAATTAAAAGCATGTAATTGGTCACCCTTATGAAACCTTCCTTTAGATGAAACCATTAGTTACTTTAACTCCCACTTCCATGCCATCCTCAACCACCATGCCCCATCCAGACTAATTAGAATTAAAACCAAACATGCTCCATGGCTCTCTAAGAAACCAAACATAAAATCAATATGAGAAACAAACATTGGGCAAAATGGAGGAAAACTAAAAACCCTATAGACCAACAAAAATTTAGACAACTACGAAATGAAACTAAAAAAGCTACATTATCTGACAAAAAAAAACTACTACCTGCAATCCCAACAAGCTAGTCAAAACAAGCCACAGAAATTCTGGTCTAGTATTAACCAGCTACTCCATCCGGGGCAATCCACTACTCCAAACCCTCAAAACGCTGAAGACAAAACACAGATGAATATAGCTAATGCTTTTAATACCTTTTTACTGATGCTATACAAACACTAGCTAGTCAACTATCACCAAATAACTTCACTCTACCTTCCAATGAATCAACCTCACCCCTTACATTTCACTTTCAACCCATACCAACATCCTATATTCAAACCCTTCTACAGAAACTGAAACATGCTCCCCCTCAGCAGACCAACTACCTGCTGAATTCCTACAACTATCCGCCAAAGCCATTGCCTATCCTATTTCTATCCTAATCAATAGAACTATTACTGAAAGTTATATCCCAAGTTTATGGAAAATTTCCCATATTATCCCCCTCCACAAGGGAGGTCAATCCACTGAACTCTCCAATTACCGCCCCATTGCCCTCCTCTCACCACTGGCAAAAATCATGGAAAAATGCATTCACAGACAATTACTTGACCATCTAACAAAAAATAACTTACTAGCCAACTGTCAGCATGGTTTTAGACCTTCACATAGCACTACTACTGCCCTTCTTTCATTCACAGATTGTACCAACAAAAACCGTAATCTAAACAAACTCTCTTCAGCCCTATTTATTGACCTGTCTAAAGCTTTTGACATGGTAAATCACCAAATTCTCATCAAAATACTAAAATCCCTGTCACTTGATACATCCTCCATAAAATGGTTCCAGTCCTACCTTGATAAAAGAAAACAGGCCGTACTTTGGCACAAATCTCTCTCTACTTACCTGCCCGTCAACCTGGGTGTCCCTCAAGGCTCCATCCTTGGACCTCTACTCTTTTCCATATTCATCAATGACCTTCACCTTGCCATCCCCCAAGCTACATGCATACAATATGCGGATGACTCTACACTGATATGCTCAGCCCCCTCTTCTCCAGAACTTCTCTATCTTACCCAACAAGTATTTAACACAGTTGAGCAATGGTTTACACATAGATGCCTTCTCCTAAAGCCCAAAAAGACTAAACTCCTCCTTTTCTCTCCTACTAAAAAGTCCCTCCCAATGCACTTCTCAGTAAACTCTACCAATAAAACTATTATATACCCTGAACCAACCACAAAACTATTAGGTGTCACCATTGACAATAATCTGAACTTTGGCATCCATATTAACAACACTATAAAAACAGTCAACAAAAAGCTAGGCTTGCTCTATAGGATAAAATCCTTTCTCCTACCTTCAGCTCGAACCACTATAGCACACACTCCTCTAATATCCTCTCTTCTTTATGCCTCTCCTATTTTTACTAACCTATCTAAAAATAATCTTAGCAAATTGGAAATGTCCTACAATAACATTGCTAGATTTGCTACAGGCAACCCTTTTAGAACCCATCACTGCCTTAATTTAAAGCAACTAGGATGGCTCGAATTTCAAAATCTAATTAAATTCCATCAACTAACTATAGCCCATAACACTCTTTACAAACCTTCCAAAACGCCTATTCTTTCCACACTAATCACTCCCTATAAAAACCTGGAATCCTTAAGGTCTTCTCAGAAACTTCTAATACATACTACTAAAACAAACAATAAGGCTGGTGACTCCCTTTTCTCTAACACAGTTGGAAAAGCCTGGAATCTCCTCCCAAATGAACTCTCCACACTTCCCTCACTATCCTGCTTCAAAAATAATTTGAAATTGTTCCTCAAAACTCACTGGTTATGCCCCTGCTCCAAACCTGACTAGTCTATATGTGTCTCAAAAATTTTTTTTTTCTTATTACCCTGTCTACTCACACACAGCGACTCTTCCTTATCCAACTAATTTACTAAACTATCTCTAACATATCTTGATTGTATTACCATTCCTTTGTTATGCCTGTATTTCTGCACTGTAAATATTACTGTGTTAACCTGTAATACACACTGTTAATAGTTTTTATTTTGTCAAAAGTTTTATTAGTTGTGATTGTGTTAATTTCATTGTCCTACCTAGGAGCTTATCTCCCCGGGCCTCTACTGAAAATGGACATGTATCCAGTTAGACTAGCCCGGTCAACAAATGTAAAATAAAATAAATAAATAAATAATAAATCTAAGGTACTGTATTAATACCCATATTGTGCCGAAGGTTCTACATATTTTTAAAACTCCATTTGGTTTGACTAGGGACAGTGTTTTATATTCAGAGTTTATCAATATATTTGCCCAGCATGGTTTTGAGGTGATGGAGCTTTTAATTTAGCACAACAATTTGGAAATTGAAGCATTGAGGGATGATCTGCTTAATTTAAGTAGGAAAATTATACAGGATTTGATTTTTGACCAGTATAGCGTATTTTACAATGATGTTTTAAAAGTTGTTGACTGAAAATGTAACTTGAATTTGAAAAGGAAACAGAAGAAAATCATTAGAGATGTTTTACAATACAGAAACAAGTTAGCTTATCCAGTTAAAAATGGGTCCAAAGACAAGTACATAGTTGGGAGGGACCCTCCTTGTTTCCTGTATCACGAGTTATTTTGTGCAGATATTGTCACTAGGGATGCAGTCCGAGCTGAAGTATAAAATCCCCAGTTGACCACAAATTATGATTGGAATGACAAAAAGGTTGTTCCCCTTTACTCAGGTCAAAAAGACTGGCAAGTCATTCCAAACACCCTTTGTATCCTGGGTCAACAACAGACTTTGGTCAGGGTCCACAACTGATTCATCATACAATGAAACTGGATAAAAGAGGGGCTACAGTGCTATTTAACAGCTCTGACTACTCTAATATTTTGATCAACATGCTATTGGACTCCAGCACATATTTACCCATCTCTAGGAGTCATACCAACTTATAGCCATCACACTAGATGACTTGGTTTTGAACAGCAAGTTGGATCCTGAGTTGCATAATATTTTAAAGATCCCAGACCTGTAATCCTTACTATACTTGGCATACCAAAAGTACAAAATGACATAAAAAATCTACCTTTCTGCCCTATAGTTTCCACACAAGGTTCAAAAATGTATCCCTTAACCACTTTGATTGACAGGTGGTTAAAACATATATATGACAGAACCCAACATTTACTTAAAGATTCATGGGATTTCTTTGGACATCTGAAGGACAGTATATGGAATAGAAAATGGTATTTTTTGGCAATAGACGTAGTGGATTTATTTTCCTTCATTCCCCATGAATTAGGTATGGAATTCTTTCTTGACAGCATGTTGGATTATGATTTTTTATCAACTCATGAAATTTCAGTTATTATGGAATTGATTAGTCTGGATTTGCACAATAATTACATTTTTTCAAGGGCAGACTTTACGCACAACTTAATGGTGTGGCTATGGGCACTGAATGGACCACCATCTATGCCAATATGGTTTTGATTTCTTAGGAAAAACATTTTGTTTTTAAGTTCAAATTCTTCACTTACATTAGGTTATATTTATATTTTTAGATGACATTTCTATTCTCTGGGACAGTCTGGAGGACAAACTTGAGCAGTTTTATCATATTTAAGTGGCACTACATTTTTTTTTTAAGATTTACTTCTAATTTCAGCAATACCAATAGTAATTACCTAGACATTTTAATTTCACACACTGGCAAAGGCTTTAAATCACAAATCTACAGGAAGCCCACATTTAGTAACTCATATTTACATTATAAAAGTATACATCCTAAGTTTCTAAAAAGGAATGTGGTCAAAGGGCAATGTGTTTGAGGAATAAGGATGATATCAGTGTATAATGACATTATCAGTGAATTGGGCAATGTTAAGCATATGTTTGTGAACAGAGTCTACTCACCTAATCTTGTAGAAGAGTCTTGTCAAGAGGTCAAAAATGGTTTGGGTACCAAATATAAGCCCCTACAGGGAAGGAGTTTAACAAAAGTAGTAGATGCTGACATACCTAAGAATGAAGGTAGATTTGAAAGAACCATGTTAGTCGAATTCAATTCAGGTTCAAAAGAAGTGAAATCAATTATTACCAAAAACTGAAATATTTTTAAGGCCAACCCACTGGTAAACCGAACTCTGGCAATACTCCAACCTTTGTATATAGAACCTCCTAGAAACTCAAAGGCATTTTTGAAGCATCACAGAACAAAGTAAATGATTTACAATCCAAAACTAAGAGATTGGGGATGGTAAAATTTGGTCATTATAAGCAATGTTCCTACATTCTGGAAGGTGATTTTTTACACTAGGACCACAATGGCAACATTAAAGTACTATTATGTAAAGGCAATTGTGGTTCTAAAGGAGTGGTTTGCATTGCTAAATGTCTGACTTGTCCAAGTTTATATACTGGCAAAGCTGAAAGGTGTCTGTGGAGATGTATTTATGAACATCCGTACAATATTCTTCTTCTTCTTCTTTCGGCTTTTCCCAGTTAGGGGTCGCCACAGCAGATCACCTTGTCCACTCATGATTGGCAGTGGAGTTTTATGGTGTCGAGTTGCCAGCCCAGCGCCCAACCTTCCACAGAAGGCACACACACGCACACACTCACACCTAGGGCCAATTTAGAGTGTCCAATCCACCTGCAGCATGGGAATTCAAACAATGCTCTTTTTAAACACCTAGAAGTGAGGGGCTTATGTTCCATTTTTAAATTTGCTACTTTAGAGCAAGTTATACCCAATTTAAGAGGAGTTGACTGGGAAACCAGATTACAATTTAATGAAATGTTATGGCAGTTCAAACTAAAAGCCTCAATAGGTCCGGTCTTAAATGAAATTACATCCATCACACCTTTACTAAAAATGAAAGCAGGTAAATTTCAAGAAGTTAAATGCCACTATTTTTTTTTTTTCTTTTTAAATTTAATTTTTAACCTTTAATGTGATTCTGTATAAACTCTGCAGGTCTGTTTTTTAGTAGTTTGTATTTTATATTTTTATGCATCTAAAGTGATGTTTTTCCAGCAAGGCTTTTATAATATGTCATGTTAAGGTAAATTATTTCAAGTTAAATTAATTGTATTTTCTGACTGCAGTTCAGGTATGCATTCGCTTTATAAATAATGGCCTCCTTTAAATGGTATTTAGTTCTGATAGAGTCCCTGTGATAGGGATGAAAGCACTCAACTGTTTACTAAACTTCTACTTTTTAGCCTTTACTAGGCTCTGCTTGTGGATTATTGACAACAACTTATGTTTTTGATCCAGGCTGCCTACAGTGTAGCATTCTTTTGGTTTTATTAGTCTTTATTTTGAATGCTTGATTCTGTCTTTGTGTTAAAAGTTAGAAGTTACTGAAACAATGAACCTGATTTAATTGCTCTCAGTGTAAGTGGCTTACTCTGGTGTATTACACTGGAATAAGTCACTTATACTGAGAGCAGATCTTTTGGATTGTTGCCGCCAAGTGTAAGCCTGCTTATAGACAGGCATACACTGAAGTAAGTCACTTAGACTGAGCGTAAGTATTTTGAAATCAGGACGGCTTACACTGGAGTAAGTCACTTACAAAAAAGCAACACTTTGGAATCAGGACCAAGTTTTCTTCTTTGTTCTGAAGTTGTCTACTGTCACTGTTAGTATACTTACAGGCCAAGGATATGGAGGAGAAACCTCCTCCTTTACTACTGTATTAGTACTCGTGCTATAACAGTTTATAAATATTAAGTTTTATTTTAGTGCGGTGACAGTGTGCTTTTAGTCTAGTTGCCTTGCCTATGATTTGAGCTGTAAGCAGTTCATTTAAGAGTCAAGCAGCACTTTCACATTCAGAGAGCCATAACTGTGAGTCCTGGAAAAGTGAGAATAAATGTGTGAAATTGGAGGCTTACATATACTAAATCTGAGGTTGTTGTATCTTATCCCTTTCCTCTGAGGTATGGGCATCTTGGAGTTAGTTTATACAAGTAGTGTGGGGGTACTGCTGCAAATAACTTTCAAGGAAAACAGTGGTTGTTGACATTCACTGTTCTCCTGTAGTTTTTTTTTTTGTCTTACAATTTTTGGACTTAGATTTAACAGGTACTAGAATTATAATAAGGTTCCTATGAGTCATGTACTCTCAACAAACAAATGATCCATTGAATCATAATGCAGTTAAATATTAATACAATCTTCACTGTTTTACCACAATAGTACTTTAAAACTCCATAAAATGCTTAAAATATAAACAAAACTGGCTAAAAGTGCTGGACATAAAGAAAAACTAAACACCAAAAACAAAGAATTCTGAGAAGAATCTCTCTTCTTGTTTTGAAAACATGATGCTTGTGCACTTTGTTCTTATTCAATAATTATGGGCTTCAGAAGAACTTGTGCAATGAAGAAAACACAACTTAATAATATATCTCATTACATATGAATAAATGTCACCCAAAGAAATCCAACCACAAAGTATATGCAGAAGACATATTGCAAAAAGTGCACATACAGGCTTAAAAACTATCCATAATAATAAATATAAAAACACGATATCAAAAACCTATTGGAGAAATGAAATCTATTTATCTTAACTTGTTCATGCACCGATCATACTGTGTTCTGTTTCGGATATGCAGCATTATTTGTATGGTCTGCATTGTCTTAGTCTTGTTTATAGAACATCAAAGGCAGATTTCACACAAAACTTTATCACTGCAGTGGAATCACAGCATTCAGTTTTATAATTACGCACCCTAGCTGAAGAAAATGTTTAAAAGTGAGCAAGCAAAGTGAAAAGCTGATTTTCTTGCTATATTTAAATATTTTTTTTTCACATTTAATTTTACTATGAACCACAGCAATTGATATCTAGCATGCCAACACCCAGGAATTTCACATTTCATTAAATGAGTGCTGGTAGGAGTGAATGAGATAAGAATATAAAAGGTATTGACAGCGTACTGTTCAAATTATTACATACATATTGATGAAAACCTGTAGTATTAGCTTTTCAGGTATAAAATGTAAAAAAATAGTGATTTCTTTCATATTGCTTAAAATATATAAGCATTAGACTAACTTTTATTTTACATTTAAAATAATATTAGGGGTTCTAACTCTTAACCACTGACATTATTTATTGATATGAAATTCAACAATCTTGTCTAAGCTGCTGCCTTTTTGCTATACTATAATTCTGGTATGAGATTTTTAGTACAGTCATGTTGGGAACTGTTATGAACTGCTGCAAAATCTCATTTGTAAATATTGTTTCATGCTCATTATTATAATTTACAAATTCAGGGTTATGGTTCACATGGTAGTTGTCCATAAATTATATGCTGCAGATTAAAACTTAAGTTTTGGCAGCGTTCTGTGCATTTGCACGAAAGTAATTTAATAGGTTTGCTAGATGGTCTTCTGAATTTCCATTTTATGAAGATGTTTTCTACTTTATTTGTTACAGATACGTGAATGATTACTGCAAAGTCTTCCTTCATTGCAAGTCAGATTTAGCACCAAGGGGAAAAATTACCAAGTAAGATTTTGCAGGCGGTGTGAGAGAATGGATCTTTGAATGTAAGGTCTAGTTGGTCTGCAGTAGGTTTTTTCCCCATGCATGAAACACTTCATGCAGATAGCTAGCAAATGGGTTAGTCATTTTCCTTGTCTGTTTTCTAAAGACATACAAGCAAATATATGTGCACACTTCACCAACTAGCAAAACCACTGTTAATCACATTGTACTAGTCAACTCATGATTCTGTTGATTTATCTTTGATTGTAACTGTGCAACCATAGAGTTAGTACATATAAATAAAGGGTTGGAGCAAAGTTGTTGGGGGGTAGAAGG